>NC_051163.1:59569244-59869244 GCF_013339745.2 Dermacentor silvarum | reverse complement strand
CATAGCACTCGCTAATGCGTGATAAGAATAATGGGCGGAATTCACTAATCGAAACTTACGAACGAATTTTGGCGTAAGAAAAATCTTACGGAAAAAACGTATTCACAAAGCTAAAACTGTTCGTAAGATCAGCAAGCTTACGATGCCCGCTGCTGCAAAGGCGAGTGCTGTAGTCGAAAGAATGCATCTATGTAAGGCCATGTAATGCGTAGGATGGATAACCGGTGGACCATTAGGGTTACAGAATGGATACCAAGAGAAGGGAAGCGCAGTAGAGGTCGGCAGAAAACCAGATGGGATGATGAAGTTAGGAAATTTGCAGGCGCAAGTTGGAATACGCTAGCGCAAGACAGGGGTAATTGGAGATCGCAGGGAGAGGCCTTCGTCCTGCAGTGGACATACAATATAGCCTGATGATGATGATGATGGTGATGATGATGATAACGATGAAGGGTAGCACAGGTGCGAACTTCAGTATTTCCGCCAATAGTAAGCGTAAGTCGATTCACAAAACCTAAACAGCCGTCGCAGATGACGACTTACGAAGAAATTTCTACGATAGGGGTGTAGCAGTCTTACGAACATCATTACGTCTATCTGCGCCGCTCGAGCTAACGCAGGTAAGCGTTGGAACGCGCTGTTGCGGCTGATTGGCCAGAGGCCACACGTGATAGCCGAGGATGGCACGTGCTTATATTTTTGTGGCGCCCTCTGATTTGTCATCTCAAAGTGGATTGAGCTATTTCAGTGCATAATTGTATTGAGCGTGCGCTGCTGTGGAAGGCAGTAGCATTAATGCTGTGCGGCGAACTTCTGCCTAACGTCTGATAGGCTGTGTTTCTGTATGCGCACAGTAGCTTGATTTTCATACTCGTCATGACACTCTATTGGGTGTTAGCAAACATACTCGTAAGTGCAGTGTTCGTCCCTGATCAAGTTTGTCATTGATGTGTTTGGAGCCCTATTATATCATATTTTTTTCTAGTTTGAGCTTTCTATTGCTCATAGGGCTGCGGATGATTATTTTTTCCTACGCTTTGAGGCCATAATTCTCCATGCGAGATGAAACAATGAAAAAACTCCTAAACGTTTCTAGTTATGAAAACTTTTTGCTGCTGCACAATTCGCTGTCGTCTTCTGTGATATGATATGACGCGGGACGTGAATACGATGAAATAATAAAAAAAAGAAATGGCGTATAAAATGAAGTGATTTTCATGACCTACCTGACACGCACGCCACGACAATTATGTCACGACCTATCACTTATGTTCGTCATACACTCCTGTGATACTATGCCAATTTTGGTACCTACCAAGTTAACGAAACGACCATGAGAGCACAAAGACGTAGGCGGCTATAAATAGATAAATAAACAAATAGATAGTTAGATAGATATTGTCAAAGTAGCAAATGCTCGCCAAGAAAACTTCGCATTTAATAAGGTAAGAAAGAAATCACGTGCCGTTCATGCCCGCGTTGGATATGTGGGTACGAGCAATGTAAAGGAGGCATTGGTATGAGCCGCCGAGAGGAGGAGCGAGAGAGATCTCGCAGGATCCTGACGCTGGCGTGCCGTGTGCTGCGGCTATGAACGTTGTGGATCATACGCTAGTCTATGACGATGGGGTGGACTTGGCGCAGCAAACGCACTACTTGGCCATCGCGCCGTGCAAAAACAAGACGCCGGTGTCCTTGCTCCTTGACGAACATGCCGAAAACACTCAATATAATCAATAATAATAACGTATAAATTCACTATAGCAATATTGACACGTATACAAGTTTATCTTTCACCGGAGGCCGCTTTCCACCAGCTAACAAATGTTAAACGTTATCGCTCGGCGCTGGACGCGCCTGCATCGGAAGCTTCGCGAACGTTATCGATGCTTATATCCGTCATCTGTGGTCACCGACGCTCATGTAATCTCATTGTATGAGCGACGCGAATTGTCTAGAACTTTCTGGAAGACAGGCGGGCACCAGGGTTAATCTGGAACATTCGATGACTCACGTATAAAAGCCGACGCGTTTCGCGGCTGACAGGATTTTGACGATCGCTGACTGTGTTCGCCGCTATCGTTGTGCTTCGAGTGTAGCTTGCTTTTGTGGGCACAGGTTCGCCCAATAAACAACCAGTTTCGTTATACACAGTTTTACGACTGCTTTCTTCACTGTCACTACTACGTGACAATATTCACTACAGCAGACCCACCATAGTCACAGCTTCGCTGGCTTCCATCTTCACAGTAATGGAAGGGCTCTTCATATTTAAAGACAGTTTTTCTTGGTGAGTTACCGTTCGTTTTCTGCATCGGGTATGCGTCTAGCTTCTTTCATGGGTGGATCCCGGAGATAGTGTAGTCTAAAAACATTCGGCCATCCCGAAGATAGATCTGGTAGAAGTGGTACCAGTGGTACCATGAAGGAGGTACCGGTGATAAGGGGAACGTTCTCGCATTTCTTTCTCTCACGACAACTAGTGTTTTGAGACGCTGTCGTTGAGACGCTGTGCCTCTGGTCAAAGACGCAGGCGCTGTTGATTGGGAAGCTGCGGGCCTCTCAGAATGAATTGATATAGTTTATACATCCCTTTCTAAACCCCAGCTGGCTAAGGAAGACTGTGTTTTATCGACTCTAATGGGAGGTTGAGTCACATTCCAACATTTGTTTTTGTGTGTGCATGTTTATCCCTAAATTTATCATTAATTATTTTTTTTTGCCACAGGATCTTTTACAAGGTAACGGCGTTGTGTTCCTTGAGAATGCGAGCACAGTTAGAGTCATTTATTGAATGGGGCCTACCTGCTCGAGACTGCTGTTGATGTAACGGTGCACCGTTTCTGGCGTGAAGGACGGCCGCTTCTCGAGGCTATGCCTCGCGAGTGCCTCTTCGAACCACTTGATGGCGGGCTCAAATTCATGCTGGTTGTACAGCAGCTCTCCGAAGTACAGACAGTCTCGCGCTGCGCATCGGGTTTAAGAAGGTGAAGGCAACGCTTTGGCAAAGCGAACCTATGCGTACACTGTAGAACCAAGTTAATTGCGTCAACTGCATTCATATTACGCACTCGTCTTATTTGGTCTTTCGCGCTGGCCTCGCAATTCCCCCTCCCCCTTTCAAAAGTTCATGTAAGAAAGCCTGATCTTGATACATTCGCTGGAGAAGTATAATCTGGTCACGGAAAAAATTATGAAAGAAATGCTGCGGTGTTTGAAGCTAGTCGGTCTAATAAAGCGATACAATGTTGAGTGTCGCGTACTCTGGTTCCATTCCTCTCCCTAATTCTATTATAATATTTTTTTAATCTTGCGTACAATTATTCCATGTAGCATAGCTAACCAGGCTTAGTCCTAGTTAACGTCTTTGCATTTGCTATGCATATCCTCTTTCCGAAGAAACCCAAAAGAAATCTAAAATGTGCTGTCAAGACTATGCAAAATTCGATGTACAAAGAAATTGCAATAAATCTTCTGCATAGTAGGACTCGGTTAGTTCGGACACGTCTGTATTGGGAAGTTCTGTAACCCAACGAGAAGTTTTCTTAACTGAAAAATGGTTGCCCTGTAGTGAAGAGAAAAAAAAACGACATAAAATATTTCATCCAACTCAACCGGAACTCAGCAACTGGTCAGCGAAACCAAGAGGCTAGTTAATGGCAGGCATACCTGTCAACTGCGCCTTCGCCTTGTGGCCCTTTATGACTCCCTTGGCCATGTCGGTGATGTTGAGACGGTACGTCTTCTGGATGACGGTGAGCGCCTCGCCGGCATCCAACAGGTCGCTCGGATGTGGGAACGTGTCGTTCGACTCCACCATCAGATTCTCGATCTCTGGCCATTTCAGAAGGACGAAACGCGATGAGTCAAACGATCGAACTTTGGCATTTGTTGCAGTACACTAAAGCGGACATGCTTCGGGATGATTGCGGAGAAAGACGAATAACACAGGCACACCGCTAACCAATTGAGTCATGAGTTATGTCGGACTGTCGATAAATGCGTCGAAGTTTCGTGATATTATTCTGAGGCACTGGCAGACTCAATTCAAAGTGACTTAAGGTAAAAGGAAGATGCTTCATGCATATTCTACTCAGGTTTACTAATTAAGAAGTAAATAAATATCGGACTAGTGTACAGCCAGGAATGCTGCGTTTTTTCATAGATGGAATTTAATCATTGGTGTAAAGCACATGCACACAAGTTGGCGCAGATATTGACTGCAGGCGTTACGAGAAATGACAAAACAATATTCTTTTGGCATTCCTGACGAAACGCGGAATGCTGAACACCTCGTCATCCATAGAAGTGCCTTCGGCATGGTGGTCGTGATTAGCACTAATTAAAACATTGAAATGAAGCGGACCCACATTCAGTACACAGAAGGTTCAATTTGCCCGAATCAGAATGTCCGCTGTTTTTCAAGCGAAGCTTGTACACGCTAGCCTGCGCCGGCGATGTAACGCTAAAAAAAAAAAGAACCAGCTGCTCTTAGAGTTTCACAGGTGTTCGGCACGCGCTCGTGCTCGGCCGGCGCTTGTGCCACAGCTCCCGCGTTCGTCGTCGTCGTCTGCTTCCACAGCTGGCCGCGTTGCCACTAATCATTCCAGCATAGAATTTCACTTCTGTCGTGGTAATGGGGACGCCTCGTTTACGGGGGTATGAACCATTGCTTAAGGGGGTATGAGCCATTTACTGTCTTACGTAACGGACATTTTGAAGAAATTTATGGATATCCACCAAGAATTAAGCGCTCGAGAAAGGGCTCGTCATCGACCTGCTGATTCTAGATACCGAAGCTCAGATGAAACGTCAGTGAAGAGCGAAGGACCCCGAGATGAGTGAGCGCGATGTTGAGGCCAAACGTCAGCGTCTGCACGCCCCGGGAACGCTAGCGCCAACTTCCCTGGTGCGACGGCCAGATTTCAACGCGAGTTTCTCAACCGGAACATTGGAACTTGCTGCAGTTCGTGTGACCGGTTGTGGTTCGAGCACAACGTGGTACTCGTCGGTGCAATTCGTCGGAGGAACACCGAAGAAACACACGACAAGCTTCGCTTACCCCCATTTCCTCGACAGGGAAAGGCTACTGATTTATTTTTTTTGCCAGCACTAGAAAAAAATGTCAACGAACAAGTTGTGTACACGTATGTGTACACCGCGACTGTATAGGGTTAATGTTACACATACATGTTCGTACGGTTCAACATACTTCTGACAAAAACTGCGTGCAATTGACGCGTTGGCCTCAGCGCAGTGCGTTCAACGTGTGCGATGACTTAAGTCATGTTTTATGCGTCTGTACACGTTGTGCGTCCTCAGGGGCTACTCTAATTAAGCTTACGCGGTAGCTACTTTGAGTTGTATCATGCATACAAGGACGCCAGAGCAGCGCTGGTGCTAGTGCTTTGCGCGCGACGAAGACACTCGTAGCCTTTCTCAGGTGCTTTAGTTATTGTTACTTTGTGCCCTAGGATATTGTGCGTGTTTACTATGTACCAATGCGTGTTTTCATAAGTCACTTTGGTCATTCGGAGTATAGCATGCGAGGCGTACGGCCAGGTAAACATTTCTGGCATCATGCATTAAAGAATGTTTCTCTCTCAATCTCTCTTTCTGATATTACACCCTGCGTGGGATAAAAGATGACGACAGTGACCGGTCCAGTGACGCTTTTCACCCACCTAATTGATACTTGAATTGCGCAACCATTTTTTCATTTTCACGTTCTGTACACAAACAAGTTGTTGCCAGCGAGAGCCAAATTCACGTTCTCCGCAATGCCCGTGCGATGCCCTTTGATCTACGGCGGCGGATATTCTGCCATCCACTTTTTTGGGTATTCGCGTGTGTGTGTGCAGGATGTGACCATGTGAGTGTTAGCCAGCGTCACTCATGGCCAGGGCAGTTGAGGTTGAGGGTTCGGCTCTCACCGCGGTGGTAAGTTGTTCTTGATGCGGAAGTGTCAAATGGTTCACTGAGTGAAAGAGGTCACAGTTTCGCCCCAAAAGGCGAAGCATCGATTGCGATAGCAAATTATCGGATAGCTATACAAAGTAAGGATAGTAGTTTTATCGTGCGTATAAACTTGTCTACATAGGCACACTATCTAAGTTAACAAGCATGTTGTCACGCACGCACAAGGAAACATGAACGCATCTCACTCGATCACCGCGGAAACTCACTGTGAAAACTTGCTGTGAAAACACTGGACTGAGTCAGGGCAGCAGCAGCAGTGAGCGAATTAAGCCTCGTGCTGGCGCTCGCTTCAAAGCTATCTTAGCCCCGAAAACACAGGGAGGACAAACTTGTGCCGCGCGAGCGGACGCTCACAACACAGAACGTGCCCCCCTCCTCCCCCCCCCCCCCCCCCCCGCAGCCTTCCATACCGGCGGGACTGCGCGGCCGCAGTAAAGCGTGGCGGCCCCTCCACCTGCCCCCCCCCCCCCCCCCCCCCCCGGAGACTTCCGCCCCAGCGTGAGCGCGCGGCCACAGTATAGCCAATGCCTCGTTGGTATAGCGCGGCCCCTCCACCTCCCTAAATCTCTCCGGAGCATTGTGCGTGACTGGAAAACTGCGCGCTTTCTTTCGGCTTCCCATCCTTGTGTGCGCGATCTGCTATTGCTGGCTCACGGTCACATGCTTTCACTCGCACATACAACGTACGGCGCTCGGCGATGGTGTTATCACGTGCCGACTTAATACGGAAGCTCATGGAAACGTTTAATGCCTTGTATCCGCAGAAAAAATGCGCAATTTACAAGGTTAAGATATTTAATTGCAATAACAGTGTAAATGTTGATGATTGGTAGTTTTATACCTGATAAAGAACAATTGAAGGAAAAATAATAAATAAAAAGAGAACACCCATAGAGATACAAATAGCTCCATAGGAATTGCGTGGGAAAACTTATAATAATAGAGGGGTAAATAAAATTTGGGGGTAGGCCAACTTGATGTTTGAAGGTGCGCCAACTGAAATTTAGGGGTGGGCGAACCAAAATCTAGGGGTGCCCAACTTCCAATTTAAGGCGGGCCAACTTGAAGTTAGCGGTATGCCAACATGAAATTCGGTGTGAAAGGAGAGCAGACTGAAATTTCGGGTGGGGCCAACCTAAAATTTTGGGGTGCACCAACTTGAAATTTTCTTGTGGGACAGCTTAAATGTAGGGGTGGCTGGGCATGGGGCTTGGCCCAACTGAAATTTGAGTGTGGGCCACATCAATTTCGTGGTGGGCCAACTAGAAATTTAGGGTTAGGCGAGCTTGAAATTATGGAATGGACCTACTTAAATTTGGAGGTTGGTCAACTTGAAATTTGGGGTGGGGCAATGTCGAATTGAACGCTGCTGAGCGTCCTTTGAGTAAAGGACTCATCGTGGGCAAGTGGGTGCATTGACACGCTTGGCATGTTTTCATTGGCCCTTACCGAGGCGCAGTGAGAACGGAGGCGAGAGCTTGTGCAGATTATGAAAGTGTGCATAACACAGGCTTGGGAGAGCGACATCGAGGGTGACATGGCGTCGCGGCGATGCATTCTGCCCCGACGCAACACCTCATGCACTACTGCGGCAGCTGGTGTTCCTTTTCTCCCGATCTGCTCCGTCGAGGCACGCTTGTGCCCAGAGTCCCGGTTCAATCGGTACGATCGCTTTGAGGGTCCGGATGCGGCGAGAAAATCTGACAATTGTCTACTAGAGCCTAAGTATTCTTTGCCACCGGAAAGGCCATTGGTTTACGTCCATAAGCTAGAAAAAGCAAGTAACCAAAAGTAAGCAAAGGCGAAGTGACAGCCGAGCCAAACAATGTATGCTTACGCATTAGGAGACAATGCTCAGAATTTCTTTAGCTTTTCTTTTTCATCTACTTTCATCTCCCCTTACCTACATTTCAAATAAAACTCTGGGTAGTTTCCATTATGTTTCCTGAATTTCATTGTCTGTTAGCTTCATGCGGTTGTGTCTAACAAAAAAAAAAAAATCAAGCCCCTCTCGGTCCCTTCTTCACAGGGAACATGCCTAACTATGGAACAGCATGCGAAACAGAGAAAGAGGGGACCAGGTTATTGAATGGCGAAACCTTCGTTCGGCTCTGCGGATGTAAGGGTGGGTGGTCGAGTGGTTAGTGGGGCTCAGAAATTTGGGACGTTCAGCGCCACCAGGATGTAAGGGGAAAAGAAGGGGATGGCGTGCGGCACTTGAATTGGGATCGTATTCAAACGGAAAATTTTCATACAATACAAGCCCTCGATCAAGCGAACCACTTTCTGTGGCCGCACTCGAAGCAGCTCACGCCGTGACAGAGTACATGGGAAACAAAGACGACCGCAGCTGTTCGCACCGAGCACTGTGCAGTTTTCCAATAATGTTCGCACACAGTGTGACGGCCTTATCTTGTTGCGAAAAAAAAAAAAGATATAACATTTAGAGAAGTGGAATACAAACTTGAAAACTCAGCTTTCTATTGCAAAGAGTGATGCAACGTGTGACCATTGTATAGTGCGAGTTGGCAAGGTAAAATTGAGGAGATTTATACCCAAGCATATATACCGTTTTTCTTGCTGAATCATCATCATCAAGACCAATTTATAACCACTACAGGGCGAAGGCCTCTACCAGTGATTTGCAATTACCCCGTCTTGCGGGGAAATTAGAAGTCCATCCGCGGAGCCGTTTTCCCATCCACGTTCTGGGGTATTTATGTTTTAAGCGGAATGCAAAAATTAATTTGAGTATCTTCAAGCGATGGCAAATGACATTACCTTGCTTCTGCCCAGCTACGAGGCATTTGCGTATTTTTAAAACTTGGTACATCATAGTTGGGTCACCCTGTATAGTTTTTGCCACCTCCAGTTTTCCAATTTTGTCACAATAAGTGTGACTCGTCGCCCACTACCGTATAAGGTTTCATGTAAAGCTAGTATAGTCACCCCTGTAAAGAAATACGATAAATTGAATACCCACCCATCCAGTCAGGCTCCCTGAAATGGTGCACTATCTTGTTCCAGTCAACCGACAGCCGCTTAATGGCGTTGTACGCATCGATGGGGCTGGCTGTGCGGTTGTCGTACTCATGCTCGACTGCAGAAAGTGTCAGCTGACGGTCTTTCGACGCTTTCGTCTCGTAGTAGTCGTTCAGAAAGCTAGAGTCAAGAGAGAATAATATTACGCTGGTATCTATTGATTCAACAAACCCAATTTTATGAAATTTTCAATTTAACAAAGTGCCATTTGAAATCCACAGACAGATGTTCATAGAACCTAAGCTGATGAAAATCTCGAATCATCGATTTGAACTTAACCTCAGCCCTGCTTAACAGATTATGGATGGGAAACAAGTGTTAAATAAATTGATCAGGTGAAAGGCACTGTGTTCAAAATACGTCGAAATAACGGTAAAAGCATTACCACGGTGGTTTCAGACGGGCCGTTTTCTTTTACGAAACTGCCCGTTGCGGGGTCCCAGTCTAGGCACACAGTTGAGCTGCCGGAGGAGAATGTTATATGAAGAGAAAGGAGGAGAGGTTGACCGGGAGAGCGTGTGTCTGGCCCACCACTCTTTGCCGGGTTAAGAGGCAGGGACAGGGAAAGGAAGTGGTTGATAGCAGGCGACTAAATACAATAAACTATATACGTGGACTATGGACATACGGCGCCCACAGGAGTCTCCACACAAAAGTTAACCTAGAGTGCGCGCTTCAGTCCGGCCATGCTCAACATTGCGAGCTCAACGTCGGCTATACCAGATGGCGCCAGCTGCTCTGTCGCTGAAGAGCTGAATCCTGCTTTGGTTACGCTGTCTATATTATTGCGACAGCAATTATATGGACACTCCAGACGCATTTCTGTCGTCGCCGTTGCCGTGATGTTCCGCATAATGTCCAACTGCGATAACACCGTCGCCGCACACGGTATGTTGTATGTGCAAGTGAAAGCGCGCGGGGGTGAGCCGACGATGGCTTCTCAACCTCGCGCGCGCAAAGGTTGGCAAGCGTGACCCATGGTTGCCGTCCTCCGATGCGCGCAAGGCACCGGTGGGGCGGGGGGGGGGGGGGGGGGGGGGGAGCGTTATACACAGGCGGCTGCTGCGTCTGGCGCACCCGCGAGCGGTCACGTGGGCCCTATCTTGAGAGCGATCTGCGACGGGGAAAGAGTGCGCTGTGCACTGTGTTTTCGCCATGTAGTTCGCGTTGAAATGAGAGGTAGCGCGAACGTGGAATCGCTTGCTGTTGCTGCTGTGCTTCCGCGCTCCTGCGTTTTGCCAGTGAGTTTCCGAGGTCATCGAGTGAGGTGTATTGATGTTTGTATGTGTGCGCGTGGCACCACGCTCGTTAATTTTGTTAGTAAGTGAATGTTTACAAGTTTATACGGCCGCTAAAACTACTATCCTTACTTCGTATAGCTGTCTACAAGTTTGCTATCGCAATCGATGCTTCGCCTTTTGGGCGGAACTGTGAAGCTTTTTTATATAATAACTGATCAATCATGCATGCTGCTGACTAAGCCCATGTCTTCAAAATTTTCAGCTGTCTTGATCTTGATCAAGCAAAATGCTAAGCGCTTGAGGAATTTAGGCATTGTCTACTTCATCATCTTCATCTTCAGCCTATATTTTATGTCCACTGCAGGACGAAGGCCTCTCCCTGCGATCTCCAATTACCCCTGTCTTGCGCTAGCGTATTCCAACTTGCGCCTGCAAATTTCCTAACTTCATCATCCCATCTGGTTTTCTGCCGACCTCGACTGCGCTTCCCTTCTCTTGGTATCCATTCTGTAACTCTAATGGTCCACCGGTTATCCATCCTACGCATTACATGGCCTGCCCAGCTCCATTTCTTCCGCTTAATGTCAACTAGAATATCGGCTATCCCCGTTTGTTCTCTGATCCACACCGCTCTCTTCCTGTCTCTTAACGTTACTCCTAAGATTTTTCGTTCCATCGCTCTTTGTGCGGTCCTTAACTTGTTCTCGAGCTTCTTTGTTAACCTCCATGTTTCTGCCCCATATGTTAGCACCGGTAGAATGCAATGATTGTACACTTTTCTTTTCAACGACAGTGGTAAGCTCCCAGTCAGGATTTGGTAATGTCTGCCGTATGCACTCCAACCCAATTTTATTCTTCTGTAAATTTCTTTCTCGTGATCAGGGTCCCCTGTGAGTAATTGACCTAAATAGATTGTCTACTTACCGAAGTTCTAATGCTAACGAAATAACTTCTGGGTCCCATTGTTTTCCTTAAATCGTGGTTTAGTTGAAGTAGTAGCTGGTTGCCTTATTTAGAAGAAAATAGAAGAAGGAAGGAAATCTCTGTCTATGTTTTCTTCATCTTTATGTTCTAAAGCTGCATATTTGTTTGCGAGCACCAGCCTGAATTGGTCTGCTTTTATGCTTACTGTGTCTACATTGGCCTGTTTCTTGTTGACTAATTTTATCCTTTCTCTCTTCAAACTGAGACCAATCTTAGACCTCACTAGACTATGCTCACTGCACTTTACCTTGCCTAACACTTCTACATCCTGCACTAAGCTGGGATCGGCGGAGAGTATGAATTCTATAAAATTTATTGTTTCTCCATTAGGGCTTTTCTTGGTCCACGTCGTGTTGCTACGCTCCCTGCAGAAGGTATTAATTATTCGGAGCCAATTACTTTCCGCGAATTCTGCCAACACCTCTCCTCTAGTGTTCCTAGAATCGATGCCGTAGTTGCCAATTGCCTGCTCGCCAGCCTGCTTTTTACCCACTTTTTCATTAAGTCGACAACGACTACAGTGTACGGAGTTTGCACCTTTCTCATCCCTAATTTCCCATCTTCATAAAGGTGTTCTACTTCTTCATCATCGTGACTGGAGGTTGTGGCGTAGGCTTGTGCTACCTTTATTCTATACCTCCCATTCAGCTTTATTACGACAACTGCTACCCTTCATTAATGTTGTAGAATCCATCAATGTTGCCCTCTATGTCCGTATGGATTAGAAATCCTACCCCGCATTTTCTCTTACCTAGAAGACCTCTGTAGCCGAGGGCGTGACCGTTAGTCAGCACTGTATAAGCCTCACCAGGTCTTCTAACCTCACTAAGGCCAATAAAAATTGGAGGACGTTTAAGATTCGCCTTTAAGAGTGGAACGCGATAGCGTTATCGGGTTCCGTTCACATCACATTTTTCTTTGTGAGTAAGCTTCACTGCAACACACAACATGGGAAAGCCAGCCTAAAAAAACAAAGCTTACACTGGTCCCCTTGAAGTCGGCTTCACTTTTAAACACAAATGCATTGCTGGGAAGACATTTTCACAGGAGCAATTTAAGCCGTCTTGTATCAAAATGGGAAGGTACTAAGACTTTTTTTATTATTTTAATAATTATTTGCTGTTGCACCGATGCGCGCGCGTGTCGAAAATTTGAAAAGGCTTGGTTTTCAACATTCCCCTCAATGTTGCCTAGAACCAAAGTACAGCGAAACACAATCAGAAATGGAGGACGCCTAAGTTTCGCTTTTAAGAGTGGAATGCGAAAGCATTCAAAGATTCCTGGCTGCTTATCAGGCTTTCTTTCTCGTATATTAAAATTACAGTCCGGCGCTATCACGCCTGTAGGTTGTGGTCAAGTTGTACTTTACAACTTTTCTGACGGATTTTACTTTGAGAAATTCAATTTTTGTTCACTAACGCCTTACGCCACGCGGAGGGCCTGGGTGGTCGGGGTGGCTCGGGATGACGTGGTTCGGCATGATTATTTCCGCCAGACGCCGAGGCTTAGCGCCGACGCCGATGCCGCATTTTCTGCGACACGGGGCCCTTAACGCTGTCAGGTTAATATCCCAGGGCATACCTGATAATTCCTCAAACAGCCCTGCTAAGCTAGCCTGACTGGGGAGCGTTCGCGTGTTGAACGTTGCCAGGTCCAGTTTCTCATGTTCGTCCATACAGCCCAAGCTGTACCTTATCCGGCTAAGGGCGTTTCTTAAACGTCATTGCAAATGTAAGTTAGCGTATTTCGAACATAGCGCTAGGTTTTGTGCCGTGACGCTACTGTATTCGGTGTTCTGGCGGTACAAGGTGCTTATACTGTATTTCACGTGGCCTGGAAGTTGCGCGTCCGATGCGCGGTTGACGAGCTTTACAGGGGCCACGTTAGGGAAAGGACAATAACCGCTGTCTTGCAACCTCTGCCTGTCTTCTGTCAGCCGGAAAAGTTGCTTCGGTATATTCTGGGACGCGTTTTCACGCACGGAATGCTAACCCGTGGCGGGGGCTTAACAGCTAAGGCGTTGCGCTTTTAAGGACTAGGCCCTGGGATAAAATCCGGGCCGCAGCGACCACATTTGGATGGGAACGAAATGCAAAAACGGCCGTGACCCGTACATTGGGGGCACGTTAGAGATCCCCTGGTAGTCAAAATTAATCCGGAGTCCCTCATTACGGCGTGCCTCATAATGGAATAGGGGTTTTGGCGCGTAATACTCCAGCATTCAATTTTTCAACAAACGCGAGCAAGTGCCGAAAACGTTATCATTCGCAGCGTGCGCATTTTAGGAAAGTGCATCAAGAACCAGAAGCAATACAAAAATATTGTTTAAGTGATTGTTTAAACACGTTAATGTGTGACGTATTTAGTCAAACAGGTATTCCAGATGGAGGCCATACCGGCTCCCTTGTTGCTTTGTAGGTGTAGCTGAAATGCGTGCCGTACTTTACAATAGCCCTTGCCCGCGGAGAAAATGGAGCCATACGGTTTCCTTTTAATGCGAAAGCATTATATGCCCCATTACACGAAAATCTGTGGGCGTAGGCGGCTTGACCGAGCGATGGTACCAAAAAATGGCCAACGGCACACAGAGCAATAACGCACCAAAAATTCTTGGATTTACGTCATAAAATTGGTAGATTGCGGTCTATCTGGGAATCGAACCCGAACCTTCGGGGTGCGAGACCAGCACGCTTCCTCGAGCTCCACGGTTCTGGCTGACTAAAGGTGTGCCTAGTGCGTGCGTGATTGCACACGTGACGTCGCAGCCATCTGGCTAACTAAAGGTTTCACCAAAGCGACTATAATGCTTTCGCATTCCCCCACGTAAGCAGCCTTAAGTGTCTCGGCCGAGTTTTTTTTTTTTTGTTGAGGAGGAAGTTAGTTAGGCTTGGGCTTGTTTCATGGGCCGGAGTCATCCTGGTGACTTAGGTACGGGATACAACAACAAGAAGGTCGTAATACAGTGACGCGGTAGTGGCGAGACTTACAGCGAAGAAATTGTTATTAGATAGGTCATATAGAAGAAAGAGGTGCTATCCTGTGGCATATCCCCTTGGCTACCCTTTGCACGGTTGGGCGTTGGTGGCCTGGTACATATCTCCCAGGAGGGAGTGAAAAACGGACGTATGTGTGAGCTTAGAGAAGGAGAGGGCGTTCGTTGATTGGTCTCTGACACGTCCTGCCAATGGCACGCGCCAGCGCTTCCGTCACGACTGACGTCACTTGGCAAAAGCGGGTACCGATAGAGAGATTGTATAGAGGAATAGGTGCTTTTTTCTGCAGCTCTTCAGGGAGCGCGTCTCAGCGCCTTGGAGAAGGGGAGGACGACATAAAGGGGAAAGAAAAGACTGCAACAAGACCATTGCGGCACAGCACACAGAGTAGACAGCAGCCTTTAGACGGCGCATTTACAGCTTGAAGGAGCTGCTTAGGTTCCTGGAGCACACGGTGCCGGCGTCTAATCTGTAAATACGGGTGCCGTCGATAGAAGAGGGTGGATGGTCGTGGTGGGAGACCAAGAGAATTCCAGTTTACTGTTACGTCAACTAATTTCACTTTCAGACGCATGTACGCTCGCGCGAGACTTTTGCGACGTCAAAAGGTTTGGATGCTGCGGTCTGAGGTGCGCGGTGTCGTGTTTTTCCGCCACCAAGGTTTGTGGTTACGGGCCGAGTTCGTCACTGTAGTCCGCTGCACATATCTTGTCGAGATGCGCCTTTCGCCCTGAATGATCTTAAAGCGAATGGCCAGAGGAGTATCTGCCCATCGTGAAGAAAACGAGAGAAGAAGGAAGCACAGGTGAGATGCCGTTGCCATGCAATCTTCTTCATGCCAACGTCATCGCGCCGTTGTAGCCACGCTGTCGGGATTCCATTGACATATTGTCTTGGTTATGAGGCCATCGACGTCACACTGTCATAATCTGTTTCGTCATCATTCGATTTTTGTCACACCATCGTCGTCGTCATCACGCTGTCATTGTGACGGAAATTGGCGCCGCCATCATGAAACATCGTTACCTACGTCAGCAGCAAATATATCGGGACTGTCACAAGAGTGCCTTTGATTTCCGCTGTCTGCAGAAGCTGTTCCCTTACTTAGACAGTGAGCTTTGGTGGTTCTGTGCAAGAATTTTCTCGTATCGGCCGCACGGCTATACGGTAAACATTTGCCTTCTACGTCACTGCTGTATTGCCGAACGGAAAGATTGACCATATGGTCAGCCGGTGTTTTTCCGCACGGTGATATGGTAGGGATAAATAATGTAGATAATGACGGTGCTATGTGGAGAACACGTAGCGCGTCTGGTGATCCACGACCAGCGTCAGTGCACGAAAGTGGTCCGTACACAGGTCGATAACGACTCCATCGAAGGGGCGAGAAGGTTATGAAAGTAGCTGCCAACAGGTTCGGACGCCAGATGCGCAGAACACTTGCGGCGCTGGCACTCCTAGCAGGAGCGAATCTACTTTGGCACATTTGGTGCGTGGCAGATGGAGCGCGAGTAGAGCTAGAAGGAGCGAAGCTACTTTTAGCAGGTTTTGAACACACCATGAAGGGCGCGTTTGAAAGCGACGCATGTTTATGAGAAGCTGATGAATAAGGACTAGCAATAATTTGCAACCGTCAGAAATGTAGCCTCGTTGATATGGAATTCCACCGCGGTCGGCAAAGTGGGAAGGTTGGTGGCATAATTAAAGCTCGAGAGCATGAACGCGTGGAACTATAAGGAATGTGTGCTAGAAGGGTGGCAAAACACATGTCTAGCCATTACTCCGAAGTCATGTCCCAGCATTACAGGAGAAAAGAATTCTGCGTAAATCGATGGAGGAGAGGCTGGCACTATCAGCTGTAGCTGCACGGCGACGGGCAGTGAGCATCAGGATTTGCGTGCGTACGTCTGGACACGGCCTCAGAGATTGAGCGTGCTGGACCGCCTTCCAGCGCGCGCAGTCTTGGAGGCCCTCAACCGGAGCGATAGGCTACGCGCATGCCGTAAACATGGAGCCAGAGTTTCCAGAGGGCAATACGGCCAGAGGCCTCTAGGCGTTGACAACCCAAAGAACGCGCAACGGTCAGTGATGACGACGAATCGGCGGTAGTAGAGATAAGTGCGAAACCTGCAGAGGGTCCAGATAACATCTGATGGTTGATTTTCCGAGAATAACTAATGATTTCACTAAGCTTTCGTGAGCTTGCGGCTTGCATGTGAGCGAAAACGTGTTTCGTGAAGTCGGGATTGCGCTGAGTCAGCACAGCACTGCGTACACACATCACTCGTACCCGGGTGAGTCTGGGCAGGTTCCGAATGATCAAAGTGAAGCACGTGAAGAGGCGATGTGCGGTATAACAAACGGCAGAAGCTCTTACATGCAAGCAACGTGGCACGCTAGAGAGCTGAGCTCGTATTTGCAAAAAGCTCTAAAGCTAGGATTGTTCGTAAGGAAAAAATCCAGCCAATCCTGTTGCTGGACTATTATTAGCGAAGGCTGCCAGCCACTCGCCAATAGCGGTTGCGATCGAAAATCCTTTTTAATTCGGCACCAGTTGTGAAAGCACGGGGTTCAGTAGCCGAGCCAAAGGCACGATGATGGAGGCAAGGTTCTACAGCGAAGCTGTTATGGGCTAGGTTCCAGGATATCGCGTCCGTGTACACCGGAAGTAGGCAACAATTTTGTAGCGTTTCCTTTTGTTGCGTCTAGTTCACTTGGTATGTACCAAAATTGGCATGGGAGGGTACGAATGTATGACTAGCATGACTGATAGGTCATGACATCGATATCACATGCTCCCCAGCTACGTCACAATTAACTATAATAAAATCACGTGTGGCACATACCCGCTTTGGATATGCGGGTATGAGATAAGCTTATGCGGGTATAAGGCAGGGACACGAAAGAAAATAAATCAAGAAAGAAGGAATGAAGGAAGGAATGAAGAGAGACAGAAAGAGAAAAAGAAAGAAGGAAGGCAAGAAAGAAATAATGTGTGGCTCATACCCGCTTTAGATATGTGGGTATGAGCCGCCGATCGAGAGCAGAAGCGGGAGAGATCTCGTCGGCTCATACCCACATACACGCACACGTCGGCATTCGTGTTGTCCACTTCTCTTGCATCCGTGTTTGCACACCTTACCTCTTTGCATTGTGAATCCTTACCATCTATCTCAGCTTTCTGTCGTTCTAATCTCGACGGCGTCGCACCATTACCGTGGCAGAAGATCGGACTTGGCGCAGCAAGCGCACTTCTTGACCATCGCGCCGGGTGATTACAAGACGCCGGTGTCCTAGCTCTTTGACGAACATGCCGAAGACGCTCAGTATAGTCAATAATGAAATGATAATAGGTAAATCAACTATAGCAATATTTACTACAGTAGACCCACCGAAGTCACAGCTTCGCTGGATTCCATCTTCACAGTAGTGGAAGGGCTCTGAATTTTTGTTAAAGCTGTGGAAATAGGAGCTTCCGAGTTCGTTTCCAAGTTGAAACATTAAAACGGATAGGCGGGCTAGTTGGTTTGGCATCATAATGAAACTTTTGCGCACACAACACGAAACCACAACGAAGAAGTACACAAGGACTAGCGCAGACTAACAACGCTAGTCCTTGTGTACTTCTTCGTTGTGGTTTCGTGTTTTGTGCGCAAAAGTTTCATTAAGTTGAAACAATTTCGCGCCCTCAATAATGTAGTGAGACTTGTCAGTTTGGTTTGTGCTACCATCTAACAGGGAACAGATCTATCCTTTAATTAATGTTTGGCATCAAGAAAATAAGTATAAAGCTCCGAAAAGCGTTTGATGAAAAGGCCAAATAAGGCACGAATACGCGTAACTAAGCGTGCGCACACAGCGAGCCACGCTAGCAATCTCGCACCTGCGCAGGTAGGCCAGCTTGGTTTCCATGCGGTGCAGGAAGTCACCGAGCTTGTCGACGAGCCTGCGCTCCAGGAATATGAGGTCGTTCATGTGCGCCACCGACGAGAAGACGTTGCCTGCGCTGGCCGCATCGGGGTTGAGCAAGGAGGTGAGCCAGAGCGTCGCAAAAGTTGCGAGCAGTAGCCGGGAGCGCATCGCTGATGCTGAAGGTAGGGTTAGCTACGAAGCACCGACCGGGAGGAAAGGCTTGGTTGAGAAAAAGCGGTTTTTCTTAAACAAAAAGGACGTGTTTTTAGCCTCTCGAGACCGAAGTGCGCAGCGAGGGAGTACCGTCTTATTGTCCGTGATTATTGCAAAGCGATCTCTTAAGAATATCAAAAGCGAAAGCCCATTGTTTGAGGAAATGCTAGGAGTAAGTGCGCGCAAGAGAATATGAATGTGAATAAAGTGACCATTTCTCAAGTTCAGGGAAAACACAGGCAATGCAGGAGACGGAAATTCAAGACGATGAGCAACGCGAGAACAAGGTGATAGCAGGAGCCAACGTTTCGACAAGTGGACTTGTCTTCTTCAAGGCGACATATGCTGTTTTCGGCATAGTATATATAGGTAGGGTTCTTCTAAAGGGGAGAGAAGGTAAGGCGGGTGGGTGAGGTAACCAGCAAGAGTGTGTTAGCGGCGACGGTGTAGAATTGAAAAGATAATGCGCTACCGATAGTCGGATGAATTTGAGGAAGCGCCTTGTGTTAGCCGGTTGCCACGTCATTGTAGGGTCCTCTTTTTCGTGGAAGGGGCCTGGACGACGGGTTGGGGGGCTACGAGTATCAGTGGTTCAAGTACTTTCAGTATCACAGCCAGCGATCGCTCATGAGAGAGTCACCGAGTTTTGCCTGGCTGGACGAGTTTCAGCTTCAACTCGACAGCATCTTCGATTTTTTCAAGAACACTCAAGCGTTTAGGACTCTTACTGAAGAAAGAGTAAAGTGACGAGACGAGATGAAGAGTTCTTTTGATATCCTTCGATGACTCTGCCGCATGCACTAGGGCAAGCTGGACTAAATGACCTCTGCAGTGAGTAACAGAGATGAGAGTTGCATTTCTGCTTAAGTAAAGCCTGCACCCCCCCCCCCCCCCCGTGCCTTCTACTTTAGTTTGATCGTCGTCACTTTTCGGAGCCTCATTTTATTATCATCATGAGCCTATATTTATGTCCACTGCAGGACGAAGGCCTCTCCCTACGATCTCCAATTACCCCTGTCTTGCGCTAGCTGATTCCAACTTGAGCCTGCAAATTTCCTAACCTCATCATCCCACCTGACTTTCTGCCGTCCTCGGCTGCGCTTCCCTCCTCTTGGTACCCATTCTGTAAATGTAATGGTCCACCGGTTATCCATCCTACGCATTACATGGCCTGTTCAGCTTCATTTTTTCCCATAGTGTCCATTAGAATATTGGCTATCCCCGTTTGCTCTCTGATCCACACCGCTCTCTTCCTGTCTCTTAATGTTAGGCCTAACATTTTTCGTTCCATCGCTCTTTGCGCAATCCTGAACTTGTTCTCGAGATTCTTTGTTAACCTCTAAGCTTCTGCCCCATATGTTCTCATCGGTAGAATGCAATGATTGTACTCTTTCCTTTTCAACGACAGTGGTAAGCTCCCAGTCAGGATTTGGAAATGCCTGCCCCATGCATTCCAACCCAATTTTATTCTTCTGTGAATTTCCTTCTCATGATGAAAGCCCCCCGTGAGTAAATTCATTTATATCCTCTGAAAGTAAGCCTCATCGTGAGTAAGCGTCATTTATATCCTTTGAAATTGTCTGCGACTGGCTCAAAATGTTTACAGCATGTTTATGGCGTCCTGAGGCGTCGTGCTTCGCGGCCTTTCGACCAAGCTTGGATGCATTGGATTTCCTGACTGGCTTGATGATCCATGCACCGCCCGTTTTTCCGTCAACAAGAAGCTTTTCTTCATTATATGTCTTTTTGGAAATTTTGCACCAGTAGCCGTCACTGATAACCTCCATGATTGAGAATCTCGCAACCGACGAAAACCGGGAATGTCCTCACGGCTGAGCGCACTCTTCGGTGGTCGGTGCCGGGCTTGCTGGCAGGAAACCACACTGAGATGCATTAGCGGAAACGTCGCGCGGTTTTACACATTGATCTTGCTTAGACGTTTTCAAAGGAAGAAAGAAGCTCCGGATAGGTTGTTGCCCCTTCATTGCCGCTGTAACCTATACAAAAAATAATTCTAAGCCTGATCATTAAATTCTCATGCGTGTCCGTTACATCTACTGTATGATCTGCAGTAACGAGTCTGCTTCGCGGGATAGTCCATTTCACACGCTCGTGTTTCTAAGGCAGAACACCTTTAGTGTGTTATAAATTTTTTTTTTCACTTTGCGCCGAAAGACTTCTCTGATAAGAGTCAATAGTACGAGTTTGTTGCTTATACTTTTTGTTATTAAACTGAATAAATGTTTCAACAACGCTTATACCTTTTCATTCTACTGTTCAGAAGAAAGCACAGCAAACCTGCGCGAAGAAATAATCTCACGACCCGGGAAATAATAAGTTAGCGAATAAGAGAGATTATCATGTAGCATACCAAGGATTTTATGCTATGCACTGAGGTGAACATTATGCGCAGGATACCGACAATCAAAGGCGTGACTGTTGTCGACCGTGCTGAAAGAAATCAGCATTTATACATATTTAGGCGAAGCATGTATCTCGGCGCCTTAAGCCCCCCGAATCGAAAACAATGCCAGAGAGGTTGGTCATCTCAATATAACTTTCCGATAAAAAAACTGAACAGTTTATTCCGCAACATCTATTTCAACAATCTATTGAGAAAAACGACATATTGGACAATTCGCGAATTATGAAGCCATAAAATTATGCTTGGGTATCGTTTCGACAGTATTATTGTAGTTTTGTTATTAATATAAAGAAATAAATCAAAATAAAGCAACAAATGTTGCGTACGAAGGCGAGTCACCAAAAGGATTACTTACCGTAATGCGGAAAATCTGTAGTCAGAAGTGGTTGGAAACAACACGTTCATAGAATGGGGGACGTTTCGACTGCCAGAAGGCAGTCAAAACGTCCCCCACTCTATGAACGCCTACAAGCCTACACCCTCCACGCGACAGGGAGGGGGTAGGCTTGTACTCTGGTAGCAACTGCGTAGTTTGCGCAGTTTGCGGGCCTTATCTTAAAAGCGATCTCCAGATGCGGCGACTTCGGGGTCAGTCGACTCGCGGTTGGAATGCCGCCGCATGCGTGGCAGCTCCGTCTTTCTCGCATGGCGCTCAGCAACTAGATCGCGAGAAGAACCCGGTACCTCCAAACGCGCACACAACCCATAGCAACTGCCAGGGGAGGTTAACTCAGTCTGCTTCGCGTGGCCATATCATGCAATCCGATTTTGACAGCAGTTTTTCCGAAAAAAGAAAGCGTATATAAGTGGCACCGTTCTATAAGAGGCACCGACGAAAAATTCGGGAGAAAACGCGACTTATACGCCTGAAAATACGGTATTTGAAGTCTCACTAGTTGTCTCGTTATTGTACAGGGAGGTGTTTCGGGGATGTAGGTGGCCCGGAACCTTGCAGGTATAATGCTGACCAGCGGGATGCAGCTATCGCAGCGTCGAGCTCGTGCATAGTGAAAAGCGCCTCCAGATGGTCATCACGAGATAGTGGAAAACTCAATCGCGTTTGTGTTGGCAATCACAAGTAATTTGCAAAAGTCTTCGGTGACTCAACTTCACGCTGGCCTAGCCATATGGCCACAGCGCTGAATGGTTGCAGCTGTTGTGGAGGCGATCGAAGGCTTCGCACAATTTGCCAAATTCTAGAGATAGGTTTTCTCGGGTCCAGAGAGCCACATAATGTTGTCCAGTGTTTGTCGAGCTTGTCAAGGTGCCGTAGAACAAGACGCTGTGCCCTGCGAGATACAAAGACCTCTAATGGTGATTCAGCCCTTTTGTATTTCTGTTCTACTCGACGCCGTATCGCGCGAAGTGACTCGTACTGGCCATCTATAGGTGAGTTAGGTGCAGGTGCGTTGAGGTGTTTTGTTGTGTCGCGTAAAGTTGACGCGATGACATCTTCAATATTTAATGGTGATTGGATGGTTCGGCAGGCGGTGTTCACAGATTCTTGAAATGTTGGCCAATCGATGCAACGTACAGTGAGCAGAGCAGATGGATGTAACCATTTCAGCTGGATATATGTTGGCAGATAGTCACTTCAACGGGTGTCGAGATCAGTTCACCATCACGTTGCAGATAGCAGGTTCTTTGAAACAAACGCAGTGTCAAGACAACTGCTGTAATAAGAGCCCAGAAGGTATGTTGGCGAGCCATCATTGATCTGATGGCGAGCCATCACTAAACATGAAGTCAGCCAAGCCTCTACCACAGGCATTCGTCGAAGCAAAGCCCCACATGGGATGGTGGACGTTGAAGTCGTCGATGGTGGGGACCTGGACCGGTTTGCAGTATGGACAGCAACTAAAATTAGTCTATGCTCGATGTTGGAGGATTGGATCCTCCAATTACTGAGAATGAGCGCCGCTTGTACTTTAGTGTTATGCAATCGTACTCATTGGAAGCAGGTGGCGTAACGTCTTTACGAAGGTACGCTAAGTTCCTACGAACAAAAGTGAGCATTTTGCTCAAATGGGGTTCATTCCTTGACCAGAGTGGCATACATCGAGATATGCGCAGTAAGGAGGCCATGCTGGATTCACATATTACAGCCACGGGAAAATGGTACTTGAACATATACTGTCGATAGTCAGCGAGGTGGCCTCCTAGGCCTCTCACATTCCGCTGAATCACTGCGGATCTTCGTAACTGGTTAAAACAAATGTCGCAGTTTCGCCCGAAAGGCGACGCATCAATTGCGATAGCAAATTAGTACAGAGCTATTCGCAGTAGGGATAGTAGTTTTATCGGCTGCATGAACTTGGACACATTCGCTTACTAACTGAATTGACAAGCATGGTGTCAGCGCGCACAAGCAAACATAAATAGATCGCACTGAATGATCGCAGACAGCGACTGTCAAATCGCTGGCAGCAAGCGCAGCCGCCGCAGCGGGCGAAGGTTCGTGCGGTCTATCGCTTCCATGGAAACTGAGCGGCGAATGCACAGCGCATACAAAGGTCAGAGCCGTGTGGAGATAAGAGACTGTGCAGGCGACCGCCACAGCCGGGCAAAGTACAAACGCAGTTGTTGGCAGAGTAGAAGCTCCCCCCCCCCTCCCTCCCGCGCTGCATTCCCGCTTTCTTGCTTTCGCGTGGGAAATTGAGTGGCCAGTTCCCCTTGCGCCCGGTTGCAAGATACGCATTTCGTGCCGCAGCCCAGCGTCGCCCCGCCTCCCTCCCTCCCATACTCCCACGGCCTTTCGCGCGACGGTCGCGTTTGCTTTCGCCGTGCGTTCGCTCTCCGTGATAGCGCGCGTCCCCCGCGCGTTTTCACTCGCGCATACGGCGCGCTGCGACGATATCGCCTTTGGACGTTATACGGAACCTCACGGCGACGGCGACGGCGACGCCGATGGCATAAATCCGATTGAAGAGTCCATACAATTGCTATCGCACTAAAAATAACCCCATCATACTTTATTGTAGAGCCGCGAGGAGCTGTTCAAGCGCATCTGGAACATGTAGCGCGGTCTTAGCACTCGGCGTCTGCAACCCGCAGAGAACTGAACGCATTGTAATATGAGGCGTTTCTGCATAATTCGCACATTTTTTAGAATGTATTTATTTTTCGTTGTCATGTACTTCGAATAGCTTTGGAGGAAAAGCACTTTGGTAGGCTCGTTGAATGGTTGTGATTCAAGATCACAAATGCAGCTCGCGTAGATGAGGATAAGGAAATAATATGACAGTAGAGCACTGCACGGGCCGATTTTTTCAGCCCGGGCCCGGCCCGGGCCCGTTTTTACGTTGGGTGGCCCGCCCGAGCCCGATCAAAACTTTTATGGTGAGACCCGGGCCCGGCCCGGGCCCGGAAATAATCTACGTTACCCACCCGGCCCGGCCCGCCATCCCTTTACCTTAGGCCCGAGCCCGGCCCGAGCCCGACTCGAACCCGGCCCGAACCCGGCCCGAGACCGAAAAATAATGTGTTTCAGAGTTGAGACGCCCGAGAATAACTCGCGTTACATGCACACCGCCCGAAAGCCCGAGCCCGGCCTGGGCCGGGCTCGGGCTTTCGCGCGTTCGCCGTCGTTTTCTTCCACAGCTAGCTTTTTGGCGTCCCTCAGAGTAACGGTGCGAAAGCGCTCGTGCCACCACTCGCGCATTCGTCGTCGGCTTCCATAGCTCTCTTGTTTACGTGCCTCACCTTAACCGCGCAAACGTGCTCTAGCCACTGCTCGCGCGTTCGTCGCCGTTTTCTTCCACAGCTAGCTTTTAGGGGCGAAGCTCCTTATAGCGGCACCCGTTCCGTCCCTGTCGTCGTAGTAGTAGTGTGTAACCAGTCTGAGAAAAAAAATTCCGAAGTTGTGTCCGTAGCGCGGAATCGAACCAGGGACCCCTCGCTTCCGAGCGCGCGGCGTTAGCCCACTACGCCACGAAGCGAGCATGGACACACGCACCACGATGGCAATAAATACCCAACATTAACGAAAGGCCGCGTTTCTAGCGCGTTTCTAACGCGTTTGTGCTAGCGCGTTAAGGCCCGTGTAAGAAGCTGGTGAAAGACGCTGTGGCCTCTCCGCCTTACCTTCAACGCGTTTCGAACGCGCTGCCCAAAGCGGTGGCAAGTCAAGTTCAAGTCGAGGAGCGTTTATGAATACGGGGGTTATACTCTCTCAGCAGTCATGTGATGGCGTCGGCAAACGCGGTGCACGTTCCGGCATGTGTAAATGGCTGCGTAAGACGCTGTGGCCGCTCCCCCTTACTAGAGAGTACTGCACGTTTCTAACGCGTTTGTGCTAGCGTCCCCTTAAGCGGGAGATCCGATGATTCCCTCCGGAGCTTCGCCCACTCATCATCATTCACCCCGTGGATATGCTGTGATTTTTTTGGCGTCCCTCGGAGTAACGGTGCCAAAAACGCTCGCGCCACCACTCGCGCGTTTGTCGTCGGCTTCCATAGCTCCCTTGTTTACGCCCCTCGCCTCAACCGCGCAAACGCGCTCGAGCCACTGCTCGCGCGTTCGTCGTCGTTTTCTTCCATAGCTAGCTTTTTGGCGTCCCTCGCCGTAATCACGCGAACGCGCTTGTGAAACTGCTCGCGTGTTCGTCTTCTTCCACAGCTGGCTCATTGGTGTCCCTCGCAGTGATCACGTGAACATACTGCCCCTGCTTGCGTCATGGTCCACAGCTGGCTTGTCGCGGTCTCTCACCATAACCACGCGAACGCGCTCGTGCCACTATTCGCGCGTTCATCGTCTTCCACAGCTAGCTGGTTGGCTCTCGCCGTCAACGCGCTCGTGCCGCTGCAGGCGTGTTCGTCATAGTCTAGTTCCACTGCTGGCTCGTCGCTGTCTCTCGGCGTAACCACGCGAACGCGCTGGTGCCTCTGCTCGTGCGTTCATCGTCTTCTTCGGCAGCTGGCTCGTTGGTGTCCCTCGCCGCAACCGTACCAATACGCTCGTGCCACTGCTAGAACATTCGTGATCGTATTCTTACACAGATGGCTCCAATGCCGCTCATCCTGCCAGCATTCCCATACCGCCACTTGCGCTCGTGCCACTTCTCGCGCCTTCGTCTTCTTTTACAGCTGACTTCGATGCCGCGTATCATTCCAGCGTTCACATACTGCCCCTCCCTCTGCGAAGCCACTGATGGCACTGGCTCGGTGCGGTGATTTTGGTCTCAAATTCTTTGCCTCAATATATCGCGAAATGAAAACACGTATACACTTGCCCTCAAATTTCGCATGAGGGATTATCGCATACGTCGGACTTTTTTAAACGGGGGTCAAGCTTCCTCAAAGAAAATTTTTAGCGCTACTTTCTGATGGCTCTTTTGGTTTCTACGGCTGTATATCCGGCGGAGTTGGTCAGCTACCGCAGGATGATGCCATACATGATGACCGATCCGAGCTTGTTCACATAGAAAGTTTCGTCCAGGTCGAACATTTTGAGCGTGCTGAGCAGAAACGCTTCGTCCGAGGAGGCGCAGCTCCGCAGTACGTGTATTTCGACATCGCCGCACACGGGACCACGTCGCAGGTTCGTGCTTCTGCTCAGTCCAGGGCCCAACGTGCTCGCCATCCTTCGGGACAGGGCGTGCACTTAGCACAGCCGGTGCGAGAGCGGCACGTACACCAAGAGCAGGTAGAGGTTGCGGGTGTCATGCGACCAGAAAGAGCGGCTCTTTTCGGCGAAACGACCCGACAGGAAACAGCAGGCGCTATGCTCGGATGAAGGACGTTAGAAGAGGCGCAGTGCTCACTATGGGTCTCCACAATAATACACGTGAGCCAGCCGAGCAGAAAGACGCTTAGTGGTGTGTTCCAATTGTGGCCAGCATCGGGACAATCTACGTAGACAGCTCAGGAGACAACTTCGAAAACGTGTAATGGAATGAGTCTGGAAGACTATGAGAAGGCTGGATGGATGGATGGATGCTATGCGCGTCCGCATTGAAATGGGGCGGTGAGTTGCGGGACCACTTTGCGGGGCCACGTTACGGATAACGAGCTGTCTTCAGGGTCATCCGTTGCTCACTCTAGTCGACTGTGTCTGGGTGGTGTCAGGAAAGGCTCACAAGGTTTTAAGCGAAACTCGTCTTGGTCACAGATGCTGGGATGATGCGCCTATTGAAGTATTGAGGGACTTTCACAAGCCGCGTGATTTTAAACTCAAGCGCACGAGCAAAGAATTCCCACCCTTTCTGTCAGCCTGAAGAGCTCCTGTGTTCTGCGTACAAAGATTTCCTGTGTATACTTTGAAAAGTGTCGTAAGGGGCAACTGTGCGATTGAAGAACTATGCTGAGTGAAGTGGCCGAATAAAATTAACAAACAGTATCCGCGAACAACTGCGTGCTAGCACTCAGTGTCATGAAGAGAAGCCGTAAATAATATGCGATGAAAGTGTGGAATCTTCTCTCCCTAGTAAAGCATAGTGCGGATGCCTCACTCTGATTGATACATTTTTCTTGTCGATCAGAGCATCGGCGCGAGACATACACTTCATGCTATTGTCAGACCTCTATCCTTGGTAATTATAAAATGAAATATGAAAATTCTAACATTAAGGTGTGTAGGAGAATCGACGTACAATGGATAACTACATGATTGCTTACCAAGCTTCTACAATACTTTTTCCCTGGATGTGCCGGGGCAGCGGTCATGGTGAATGTGTACGCTCGATAATGAGAAGTATCTTGTCGAACGGAACACTCATCGAGAGGCTGTACAAATGCTCACTTGAACTAATTATCTGCATGGTTTGAAGTGAACGACGCACATGCTCTTGACGACCTTCCGTTGTTTGTTTTCATTTGCCACTTGCCTCGCCACGGTCATGAATTAGAGGTTTGCGCCTTTAAGCACCATGTCAGTGGTGCACTTTTCAGTCGATACATACTTGAAGTATTGGGGATTCAGGGTATAAATTAAACTCTCGTTTGTTTTATGAACTTTATCGATACACAGAAGGTATTCCCGCTCATCGCTTTAACAAGTGCGTAGAGGTGATTGAAGGCATCGTGTAGACTTCGACGGCGTAAACCGTTTGTTTTTCACAGGTGGCTGATAAATCCTGACGTGTGATCTCTGTCGTCGACTTTCTTCATTCGCTCTGCTACAAGCAATTTCTTTGTTTCCTTTTTTTCTGTAACGGTAATTCGCACATGTACCGCAGCTTACTAGCTCTGGTATATCTGCGCTATGGACATCTTAGACAAGCCTAAGGCGTCACAAGACGTCACACAAGAAATAGAAAAAAAAAACGCGCAACCTTGCACTCGACCGCGCAACGCTTGAAACAGCGAAGCTGGGCGATCGCAGTCCAGCATTTTCTAGAAGTGCGCACGAACTTTTCATCTTATACCTCATGATGATGATAATTTCTTTTCGAGCCTCTCGAACTTACGGCCATCACTACGCGTTGTATAGCGCCGCTTGCAACACCGACACCGCGTTCCAGGAGACCCGCTCCGCGAATGCGTCTCTCTCTCTCGCTCTCATAGCACGCAAAACTTCTTCACGTCGCAGAGCACGAGCGTATGAACGCGCCAGCTGTGGACGAAGACGACGACGCTCGAACGCTATCATATGGTTCGCATAAATGCATGCTGTGCAGCCGTGGCTGTATATCCTAGTGGGTACGACGGTCGCTTTGAGACCGGGGGTACGCGGGCTCGAATCCCGCCTCGGCAAGAAGGTTTATTTTATTTGTTGGTAGGTTCTTGATAGGTACCAAGAACCACAAATTACGGCTGGCTTAAACAGCTTCGCTGTTCAAAGGCAACGCACACCTTAAGAGTACATCGAACATACAATATCGACTCATTAAAGCACTGGCAGACTTTTACGTAACGAATTACGTGTAATTATTTATTATAATCAATTACATTTCTTTGGTAATTTAATAACTTAACGATTCGTTTGTTTGCCCAGTAAAGATTACTGTATTTCAATCGCATTTTTAGTAACCATTGACATGTAACGAATTAGTTTATGCGCGAGACCAGCTGTAACAAGCGACGCACATTTGATAACCTGAATTTTGTTGGAGCAGCAGTAGAATTCCGGAGATCGAACCACACAACAGCCTCACTGCGCTTTTACAGACAGGCAAAGCCGAATGCTCAATATTTGTTTCCTCATCTTGACGCTCCACCAGATGTTGGTCGATGAACTGAACAGGCGCTGGTATGTCTCGACAGCGAAGGCCACTTAGGAAGTAACAGCCGGATAATCACATACGAACGATGTTTTCAGCTTTACATTGACCTAACCTGGAGGCGTTTTCTCCAAGTCCCAGCAACAATGAAGCGTCACGCTTCATAGAGAACCCATATGCTTAGTCACTACAGTATGTCGTGCAAAATCCGTTACCCTGCTTATCTTTCAGTGCGTACACCTTGCCTTGTCCTATGCCAAGTTTTGTTCTTACTTATTTCATGTTGCGTCCATATTTTGCTGATTCCTTAACGTTCTTGTTGTTGATCAGTTTCGACAGTTCAACAAATTTTATCTGATCTCTTGAGTTTGACACCTTCATGCTTTGTGGTTTCTTTCTTAGGTCCTTTGTTACTTGGGTGAGCTTACCTACAGGTTGTCTTGGTGCCTTACCTCCCGGTTCAATTGCTACCTCTGAGATCAGCCTAGTTATGGTTCCATTGATTACCTATATGTCACCTACAGCTTTCTGTTCCAAACCTACATATTTGTTTGCGCACCAGCCTGAATTCGTCTCGTTTTGACCTTACTGCGTCTAGTTTGAACTGTTCCTTGTTGACTAATTTAAGTATTTCTATCTTCAAATCGACAGAAATTCTAGACCTCACTAACGTATGGTCACTGCACTTTACCCTAACACTTCTACAGCCTGCACTATGCTGGGATCGGCAGACAGTATGAAATATATTTCATTTCTTGTTTCTACATAAGGACTTTTCTAGGTCCACTTCCTGTTGCAGCGCTTCCCGAAGAATGTATTCATTCATTCTACTAACATCTCTTCTTTAGTGTTTCTAGAATCGATGCCATAGTTGCGAATTGCTTTTCCACCAACCTGCGTTTCCCTACCTTTGCATTGAAGTCACCTATAACTAGAGTATATTGAGTGTGCACCTTTCTCATCGCTAATTCAACATCTTCATAAAACTGTTCTGTTTGTCCATCATCATATTGACTGTAGGTTCGGGCGTAGGCTTGTACAATCTTCATTTTATACCTCCTACGACGACTGCTACCCACTCATTGTAGCTGTAGAATTCATCAATGTTGCCCGCTATGTCCTTATGGACTAGAAATCCTACTCCGAATTCTCTCCTATCGGAAGACCTCTGTAGCAGAGGACATGGCCATTAGTCAGCACTGTACAAGCCTCACCAGTTCTAACCTCACTGAGACCAATAATATCACAGGTAATGCCTGATAATTCCTCTAATAGCCCTCCTTAGCTAGACTCACTGGAGAGCGTTAGCGCGTTGAACGATTCCAGGTTCAATTTCCAGTGGCGGCCTGTCCGGATCCAGAGTTCCTTAGAACCCTCTGCCACGTCACAGGTCTGACCGCCGCCTTGGTCAGGTGCTCTGCAGTTGCTGGGGACTGAGTACCATGGGTTAATTACAGGGGTCACGAGGGAGGTAGTGGCGAATACACCACCAGGGAAGCCAATTGCTGCTCTGGTGAGGGATTGCTTTTGTTGAAGCTAAGTGGGCCTTCCTAATTTTGTTGCACCTCTACTAGTATATCCTCACTGGCTCTCGGCAATTGTAATTGATTGTTATTGCACAATTACTCAATTACTCATGTACGGTCGTAATTGGTAACTGTAATCAATTACATTTTTGAATGAAGTGATTGTAGTCGATTACTTTTTTTCTGTAGCGTCTATAAATCTGTATAGCAGAGACACAACATATTGTCACATTCGTGACAGTTCTTGCTTCAACTATTGGCCCTTCACCGTTTTCTTTCTTAAAGCATGCCGTTTTTCTTTTCTGTTACAGTTACTCACCTTTTCCTCAGCAATGAAGAATGACGCGACACGTTTTGAAGCATTGCTTTCACATCTTCATCTACACTGCAGTAGATACAGCCATAGTAAGGAACGTCGTGTCGGGGCGAAGTGAATTTCGTTGTTAAAGAATAAAAGAAGTGTGTACAGATACTTTCATGTTGACCGTAAGTGGTTACTGTATTTGCAAGGAAACTTTTATCGCGTCACAGTTAAAGTCGTGGAAATTACACCACTAGCCATATGAAATATCGGTGGAGTGCCAACATCCTGAAGGTGGTGTGCTTTAGACTGCACATTCCATCCACTGACTTTTCCACATACTTAAAGTTGTGTGCCTAAATTTGGCATGTACCATACCTTGACCTTAGTTTTAACACCCTCAAGGTGGCGGGCGTTTCTTTACATGAACAATTCTGTTATTTTCTTTTGACTTTATTTAAAAAAAAACGATAGACACTAATAGGGACGACCCGTCGTTCCCAGTGAATAAACGAAATCTCAAGAGAAAGGTACAAGGAGAAGGAACAAATAAGCAGGAGGAACAATACATAATGTGACACAGGATAACGACAATGACAATGTCGCAGAATTTAGTGTCCGTTGCTGTTTCGTCACCGGGCATGGTCGGCGGAACATCTGGCCGTTGGTTCGAATCCATACGTTGGCGACTGCAATAGCAAAGATAGTGCAACGAAGTATGTCAGCTAACCTCGATAAGCGAAACCAACTAGTTAAGGTTAGTAAAACGTGCTTTTTGTTCTGTCAGAAACGTGTGGTGTAGGATGGGCAAGCCATTTATCAGTTACGAGTAATCGTAGCACAGCACGGTACCTAAATTAACGAGACATATAAGGGTATCCGAGATGTCTCTATTTTTTTAACGGCCATACAGCTGAAACACTCCTACTTTATTTAATGAAAACTATTGCTGATTGGGCCCATTCTGTTGACTTCTATGGATTAAAAATAGGCTTCATGCTATATTTAGCTGTAATTAGTAGCCAAATAATAAGCTGGCCTTCCCTTTGTAAGCCATGCGGTATACTTGGCGTGCCTTGACAATCATTCATAGATTCGGCTAGCTCAATTGTTCTCAAATTTTGAGTTTGCGTTTGAATTTTCCAGTTGACATTTCACTTGTTCACGACAAAGAACGCCTCTGGTCGTGAAAGCCCATAGGTACAGTTGGCGTCAAAAGTGTGGAGACCTCTGGACGTGAAAAAACGTTGAATTTCCGAGCAGTTTGCGAGTGTAGCCAGTAAAATCAAACAGCGTTTGCACATAATATTACAAGCTGAAAATACGAATACCAGGCTGCGTACAGGCCCATTCTGCGGAAATTTCCAGCTTTTGCTGAGATTACGTGCTCCCGAAGCTTTTGACGATCACTGGGGTACTACGAGTATAGAGAGAAAAAGAGGCATTACAGCGTGCGTAGACGTACCCTGCTTTGTGCCGTGTGCCACGGAGCATGCGCCGTGCAACGTGTTCACGTCGTAGCTGCCGTCCTCGCGCATGTTGTACCAGAAGGCAGCCGAGCCCTGCAAGGAGTGACGCGCACACATAAGTGGTGATTTCAATTCTTGTATTAGCTTCATGTTATCCTGATTGAACAAGACTGACTTAGAGAAAGTCGCTTAGCAAGGCACAGTATGCTAGGAAATGTGCCCGCGGCTCGTACATTTTACCCTGACAGTAAATAGCAACATTTCAGTACTATGATCCGCCGCTGTATCTCAGTGGCTATGGCGTCGCACTGCTGAGCGCGAGGACGTGGGCTCGATCCCCGCCACGTAGGCCACATTCCGAGAGGGGCGAAATGCAAGAACGCTCGAGTACGATGCTTTCGGCGCATGTTAAAGAGCCCCAGATGGCCAAATATGAACCGGAGCTTCACACTACGGCATCCCTCAGAACCCACTGAGAAATTTCGGGGCGGGAAATTAATAATATAATTGAAATATAAATTTTCATGGGAAACGTTTAACATTGGTAATAGGGGGTGGCTTGCTAATATATATTCTACTATGCCTACTAGCTGTAACACAAATTAGGCATGTAAGATTTATAATGCGTCAATAAATGTAACTCGTGCTTTTGGTTAGGCCATTTGCGTACCCTCGTGCCCGTACCGTATGCAGCACGCACAAGAAGTTTCCTGTACTCCACTGCCCGACTGCGTCCCTGATACAGCGTACCCGATTTTTTCCTCAGTACTATGAAATAAGGCAACACAGCACTCGCGAAGGAAGTGTATTCTCATCGAGTATACAGGTGCTTTGACGAGCCCGACATCGGTGTGCCTGCTATTATCTACTACCGACGATAATATGACATGTGCTTTGGATACTGACTTCAGGGAAAATACATTTGCAGAACGGAAAGGAAGCTCGTTGGAATTTTGTGAAGTGGAAGGTCATTGTGTGACCTTCCTGGCACAGTGATCGCGATAAACAATCGGGAACGGGGAAACACCGGGAGGTGGAAGACCATGAAGGGCAAAGGCCTCGACGTTAGTGCCGTCTGGCACGGTGTGTGAGAACGCTTGTCAAGCGAACGACGCGACCCCGTCATCCGTGTTTCTTCCTGGGACGTCAGCTGTCAGTTAAACGAGCCAGACGATTCTAAATCAGTTTTCACCTTTTACGTACTCGCTCTTTCAATTCCTATCGAGTTAGTTTCTGGGTGTTATCATCGTCGCTATGTTTTGTTTGTCTACCATTTCTTCTTGCTTTCAGACCAGGCGTCCAGAGGAGAATCGCTTGAGAGTTTAGACGTGACAATCGCCATCGACAGTTCTTGCCGACTGTCTTCGTGTCGCAGGCCCAGGGATACCCGTAGTCGTTTTCTTGATCTCGATCTGACCTCCATACTTTCTGGCCGTACCAGTTTGGGTGTTTGCCGAGAAGACACTGCCCTTGTGAGTCAGCTTCTCAGGGTACAGAGCCGTGTCGTCAGATTTGAGTCAAGTTTATTTAGGCCGCTTGTTTTGTACTTAGGCATCGTAAGTTACAGGGAAGTGAATAAGCATCAGTAGCGTTGTTATTGACGAAAGGTAAGCAATATTACAATCGCTACCATGAACGGCTTTGAAGACCACCGGTGTAATATGAAATGAGCACCATGTCACGAGTATCACAGTGAGCACAATAGAAAGATAAAATCTAAATGTTAACTGAAGTAAATGGGTATTATAACCTTCAGTACCTATTATTCCGGAGTAAATGGATGAATTCATTATTTGGATCTAAAAGGCAACTGCAGACTTGTTTTTTCCGACGTCTCCGTAAGCTATATGTAATGTTGAATGGTTGAAGAGTGATAACGTGACATGAAATAAACTCACCACAGAAATGTAAAGCAATTTAGAAAACGTATGAAACAATAGTCGCAGTTTCACCCTTAATGCTAAGCAGTGACACGTCATCTGCTAGAATATTATGCGCAGTAGGTCTCGCACTATTTCATCTGGTATCGCTTTCGACAAGAGTCGACAAGAACCAAACATTCTTCAATGTCGACTCATCCTCCTCCATTGTGGAGAGTGCGCACCCTGGTCCAGTAGCATACGCTCCACTTGCATATTCAAGAAAGGCTGCTACCTTAAAATTTCACGCTTTGCCGACATAGGAAATAAGCGCTACATGCTGCGATTACTTGAAGCTTAAAATTGTTTTGAAAAGGCGATCGGAAAGAAACGCACGCAGCGCTATGAATGAAACTCGGTGCTTTCACGATATGCAAATGTTAGAGAAAAAAACAACAGCACGGAATTTGTACAGATGACTACAATTTCTGCGAGCATATTTTAGTTGATGTTAAATGTAACGTTACTTCATGCATTTCTTCGAAAACATTTCTCAGTTCTGCGGTTTTCAATTTATTTCCGAAGACATTTGACAAGTTTCCAGATCTACGAATATTCTCCTCTATGAGTCCGGGTGTGTTGCAAATATTTTCGTACGACCTTTTTGCCACGTAAAATAGAATAATCAATTGACCCTTACCCTTCGCGGAGAGACAGCCGCCTTGGCGTAGGGGAACGCAGTCGAACCTCCCAAACTCACGTCTGAAAGCTGTTATGGTAAAAAAAGAGGATTTATTACGGCAGCACAGTTGTAACGACCATCAAAAAGCGAGGACCACATTCGCGAAAGAGCCGAGAGAGAAGCGAGAATGGAAAATGGAGATTAAGTATTTACTACCACTGGTAGAAACGGTGCATCAAACGAAACATTATACCAGTCATTAAAGCGATTAACAATGGTAGGACAAGGAATGTCGCGGCAGCCAACCTTTTGAAAGCAACTGCTCTCCTTAACAGCGTTTTTATCTACGCGTAGCTCACTCTTCCCCACCCTGAAAGTGGCAAGAGGGGAGGATAGGCTGACACGTAGAGTAGCATGATAAAAAAAAAAGAAAAAAAAAGAAATCGGCAGCGACACTTAAGACTGCTTACCTGTGGGATTGCGAAAGAATTGTACCATTTGTAGACCTCGGAACATCGTGAGCGCGCTCATTTTATACACATGACGTGGCGCCGCCTCCTCCGCATTGTCTGCACCGTCACGTGACCAATGATGCACGCACTAGGCCACACCTTTAGTCAGTTAGATGGCTGCGACGTGACGCGTGCAATCACGCACGCACTATAGCAGACATTTTGTAAGCCAGAACCGTGGAGCCGCCGTGGCGTCGGGGAGGCGTGCTCGTCTCGCCCCCCGGAGGCCCGCTTTCGATTTCTTCCAAGACCGAAATGTACCAAATTCTCTTTCAAAACCATTATTTTCATTGTTTACAGGAACCTCTCTGAGAAATGTGACGTCAATCCGAGCATTTTTGACGTGCTTTTACTCTTTGCGGCGTCGGCCATTTCCGGTACCATCTTCCGGTCACGCCGACTGATTTTCGCGTAATGGGGCATGCAGTGCTTTCGCAAATAAAGAAAACTAAAAGGGGGGGGGGGGGTACTTTGGTGTTGACTTGCGATAGATATGGCACAGGTAGGTGTACCGCTGGTTCTTTCAACAGCAGTACCCTTACCTCACAACCGGGTATAACCAGCAGCAGTACCCTTCAATGCTGGAAAGCATGGGTAATGTTGTCGGAAGAACCAAGTGCACTACACCCCGGCCTGTTCCATCTCAGTCACAACTAAACAACAAACACCGTTTTCTGTTCCTTTTTTGAACACTTCGACTTCCCTCATCCTAGCCCACGCACAAGCCTATTCTGCCCCTCTTCCCCCTTTGAGTGTGGCGGAGCGGGATGATGATGAGGATAATGTATGGGGTTTTATGGAGCAAGGGCCAAAGAGCGCCACGGGGGAGGGGGAACTACGCGTGCCCAAAAACGGTGCCAAGGAAAACAGTCGCTGCCCTGAAGAAGGCAGGTCCCCATGTCGAAACGTTGGCTCGAGTGGCATCTCTTGTTCGCTCAGTGCTCATTCCTTGAAGCATCCATCTTCCTGTGAACTTCTGTCTTGTTTGAAGTCTTTAAGGAAGTATAATGAGTTAGCTGTTCCTCTTTTCGCATGCACTTTGACTTCCTCACCACCAAAGTTATTCATCTTTAACAAAGTAAGTTGAGGTATTTTAGGGAGCAACTACTAGAGGCTTATGTTACGCAGACATTAATGACAAAGAAATCTGAGCTCGGCCACTGATGATGGAGCCCAATATTCTTGCAGACGAGTTGTACTTAGGTTGCGCGCACTCAAGAACACCGTGCCCGAAGTAATACGAAGAGCATGTAAAGATTACTTAAAAACGTCTGCTCAAGCTGTACCATATAGACAGATCAATATAATAAAGACAGACTGAAATTGCGCTCTTCTCGGAACCATCGGAACTGAAAACATTAGAAGATTCCAATCCTCCTTTTCTCTTGTATTTTCTTTTTGCGGTGCAAATTTTGAAGCGACAAAAGATCATGTGGGTCATTTGAGATATGATACTTACGCGCTCACGAACGCTAAGAACATTGACGTATCTCCGAACTGCATTTGCCTTCAATTTTATTTTTCTGCAGCACAATATTTTCAGAATCGTGGGGAATTAAGCAATGTAACTCTAGTTTCCCAAGAAAACTGGTATGACTAGAACAACGTGCTTATTCTAGGACACAACAATTAGAAAATGTTGAGCCATTACTGGCACTAAAGTCGTTACTCAGGTCCGCCATAAGGGTCACGCGGTGAACTGTTCATTTAATTGCAACAGCATGGTTTTGAACGCGATAGCGTTAAGGGCCCCGTGTCGCAGAAAATCCGGCGTCGGCGTCTGTGTCGGCTTCGGCGTAAGCATGGGCGTCTGGCGGAAATAATCATGCCAAACCACATCATTTCGAACCACCCCGACCAGGCGGGCCCTTTGTGTGGCGCAAGGCGTTAGTGAACAAAAATTGAATTTCTCAGAGTAAAATCCGTCAGAAAAATTGTTAAGTATGGCTTAACCACAACCTACAGACGCGATAGCGTCGGATTGTAATTTGAATATACGAGAAAAATGCCTGATAAGCAGCCAGGAATCTTTAAATGCTATCGCGTTCTACTCTTAAAAGCGAAACTTAAGCGTCCTCCAATTCTGATGGTGTTTCGCTGTACTTTGGTTCTAGCCAACATTGAAGGAAATGTTGAAAACCGAGCCTTTCTAAATTTTGATTGGGTCCCATGTCGCAGAAAATACGGTGTCGATGTCGGCGTCAGCGGCGTCCAATAACGCTATCGCGCTCCACTCTTAAAGGCAATGCTTAAGCGTACTCCAAGTTTTTTTCTTACTATTACCCTTCATACTAAAAGACAATATATCGCTTATTTGTGTTTTTTTTTTGAAGAAGAAGGCTTTGTAGCAGCACGTGCTTACTCTAAGAAAACTAGGTACTTTTCTACTCGGGCGTGACTCAATTGTGTATCACACGCATGTTGTCTAGGAGAAAATGTTGCACCGTACACAATTACGGCCTTGTTTGCAAGGATATTCGGCGGAAAAGAATGACATCATTAAGCAATGACTACACTAAGTGATGAGCAACACGAGAACAAGGTGAAGGCAGGAGCAAACGTTTCGACCGACAAGTGGACTTGTCTTTTGCAAGGCGTTATATTTGACGCCTTGGACAGAAAAAAAAAGCGAATTCTAGTGTCCGATGTAGTGACATGAATTGCGGTGCTAAAATGTTTTTGAACTGAATTGAACTGAAAAAAAATGATAGCCAGAAATGTTGAATTAGGAATTGTGAGGTGAAACATTCGCATGATGGTTCGAACGTTTGTAGAACGTCGAAATTTTAGCCTTGCGAAGAAAACGAAACCTTCATTGTTGTGCCGAATGATAATTAACAAACTTACTCCTGAATTAATTAACAAAGACGAAACATTGACCGCGCACGTGTACCCTTCTCCTTCCCACTCCCGAATTTCTCCAAATCAGGATGCGCAGCATAAAGCGACGTGCCACAACACTCGCCTGTCCAGTGACCCCCTCCCCTGTCGAATGACCCCCCCCCCCCCCCCCCCCCCGCTCAAATATCTTCCTGGCTACGTCACAGAAAGGTATCGTTGCGCATTAGCGGCGGCAAAGGAGACTGTTTTTCGTATTCCATAATGCACGGTGACGTGCGTAACGTCTCCAATTTTGTATTCAAGCTTATGGTTGTTAATGCTGTGCCAGGAATTTCACCTGTTGGAGCAAAAGAACTCTATCGGCACGCACACTCATTGGAGGTGTTTGCACATGTTTTCCACTGAAGTGGACGTTCTGTGTCTTTCGAAATCAACATTTGCCAGCACAGAAAAAAAAAAACTATTGTCTGTGCATTTGCTGGAGGCACATTGGTAGAAAATTAAAAGCAACCGCAGTTTGCATGTGTAATTTATGTTCATGCAACAAAGGATTAACATGCGCATGTATCTTGTTTTGCAGCTACTCTTGTGACATCTGTATAACGCCGAAATTTATCCCACTCAATAAACTGTACAGGAAAGCAATCCGTATGTCCCCTTTCAGCACCCACACCCCCACCCCCCATCCCCGGCTCCCCCCAAGAAAAGAAGAAGAGAAAAAGAAACAGAGTAGCTGATAACCAAGCTAAGACCGTGTGTTAATTGGAAGCCCCTCTTAATATCCCGGCGTTTTGAGGATTGAGGTTTTCACATTTATAAATGAACTGGGTCATGGGGTTCAAAACACCCAAGCACCACTTTCATCATTGGGACTTCGGTGCTTTTCAGAACTAGTTTTTTACGGCTCGTTCACGTCTTAGCTAGATATTCAAAGCTAAGTTATAAAGGAATGAGGAACCGCGTCATTATTTTCCCCACGGCCGCCAAGGCGAGCTTTTTCGATCTGGTGTAAGACCGGAATATCCTTCGTAACTACAAATGCTAAACTCGACGAAGGCATACAGCAACACCGCCAAGTACGAAATAAATGTACATATTTCACACGCACTGAAATACATTTCATATTAGAAAGTGTGAGTTCGAAAACTTCTTACAGTAAGCTTCTTAGCGATCAACTGATTAAAACTGATGTAACCCGGTAATCCATTTACGGAGCACCGGGTTACACTGTAACCAGTAATCCATTTACGGTAATCCATTTACGGTAATCCATTTATGGTAATCCATTAACGGATTACCCGGTTGCAGGAGCCGTGGTCGGCAGCAGCAAATCCGGTAGCGACATCTTGTGACGCTTTGTCCAACTAAAATGAATATAAATCATGTTTGTGTTAAGAAAGTATTCTCGTCGACGGAAAACCATAAAAGGACGGAACGTTAACGATTATGTAACTATGACCAATGTTTGGCACCATTAGTTAAGTAGAATACGGTAGGTCATCGCCATATTTGCCTTGTGCGCGCCGTGGTGTTAAATTCTGCGTCACAAGTTGTCTCCACCAGCGTTGTGGCCGCCGTACACCTCTCTCCGGTAACCCGATATTGCGCGAGCGGTAATACGTGTACGGACAAACTAAAACCCTCTATTAAATAATTTTGCTCAGAAGCATGCCGGAGTTTAGTCATTGTGTTTGGCTGCCGCTGTGTAGGCGAAATCATAGAAAACCGGGAATTCACAACCGGAATGCTGTCTTTTTTTTTTCTTAAGCTCTAAAAAAAAGCTAGCAAGAAAGAAAAATACTTTGCCAAGACTGCGAGAAAGTGAACCGAACGGCACACTTTTACGCCACGAGTCACGCATGTGGAGCAGTGCGAGGCTGGTTGCCGTAAACTCACGTAGAACATGAAGGTGGCGATGCGGTCTCCGGTGAACTTCTCGTCTTCGTCTACTTGTTCTAGCTGTGTGAACCGGGTGGAAAGAAGAGAAAAGTTAGAAAACATTCGTCGGCCCTTCCACTACGCGAAGATGGATGATAAGCGAAGCTTGTCCCTTTGTATACTTAACCATCCCTTTTGCCATCAACTTTGTGTTTAATGGAATGTGCCCTTGTTATTAACGAGATGTGTATTGTGGGTATACTTTGACATCAATGAAGACAAATTGGCAGGGAAACACATGTTTATTGAACATCGAAAGCTTCACCAGTCAATGTTTTTGCAAGTTAGCAGAGTAGCCTTGTGATCGCTGTGGTATACTGCAAGGGAGTTGGGCAATACGGGTGATGGTCATTACGGTCGTCATTACTGATGAGGGACAAGTTGTAGAATCACAAACGCTTGCGTTCGGTGGTTGCTCGGTGTCAGTGGTTAGCAGCATCCGCCTGCCATTGCCGCTTGCGATTCTTCAAAACTAAGTTGCTTTCAAAATTAAATCTGTTCGTCACGTAAGACAATGAATGGCTTATACCCCCTTAAACAATGGCTCATACCACCGTAAACGCGGCCTCCCCATTAAGACTGACAGAACAGAAGCAAAATTCTACGCTGTAATGATGAGCGGCAATGGAGCCAGCTGTGGAAGAAGACGACGAATGCGTGATCAGTGGCACTAGCGCGTTCGCGTGGTAGCGGGGCCAAGGGACCAGCTGTGGAAGAGGACAACGAAGCTCGAGCCATTGCTGATGATGATTGTTTCCGCGAACAGAGACGGACGTTCACGCTAGACATAGACAAGCTTCGCTTGTAAAAGGACACACACGAAAGCGTGTTAGCTTCATGCAGACGCTGTCCCGCACGCCATAATGAAAAACAAAACGGTCACTCCGCTGAGCGCGCGCATTCACGTTTGGGGTCAATGACGAAGAAAAAGAACCAATGGACAAGTAGGCGAGGAAAAGTGGGTACGTGCCAAGAGGTCACAAGGATCTACATCTACATCTACAAGAGGGCTTCAGCTTGACTAGGCATCGAAGTGATCCTCTTGTTCCGTATCCGAAAGGGGGATTGGCCGCAATTTAACTGCTCGTAATGCTTTGTTTCTTCTGTAGGCATGCGTGTGTGTTGTTGTTTATTTCTTTCCAGGGACTGTTATTGCTGGTCTCCTGTCCCGGCAAGGGCTCGCGCTGATCAGCTAGCCATCCCACTGAGTCGGTGCCCCTGGAGTGTTTCTTTCCGAATAGAGTAACTACCTTGACTATATGACGCTCGTTCCTAAAGATGGTGGTTGTATTCAGTTGACCGAATGAGAAATGTTCCAGGAGGAGCTGCGTGGTATAACCTAACACCTAATTGATATCTCGGAGGTGCGGCGTTTTGGCAAGACTGGTATTCTGTGTAAGTTATCTAATGCTCAGTGCCTCATTGATTTGCTTAACTGCACGAGATTCGCTAGCATCGCGGTTCATGCTTTCATGCCTCCTCATCTCGCATGCGTGAAGGGCATTGTTCGTGGGGTACCCACCGATATAACTCCTGAGGCCTTCTTGACGATGCTCTCTCCGACTGGTGGTGTATCTGTTTACCAATGCGAAAGGTCGGTGGGTGATAACCTCGAGTTCCAACTGAGAGCGTTATCGTATCTTTCGCCAGTTTAACGCGCCCGTCTGAAGTGAAGGCATGGCCGTATTTGTTCCGCGTGGAGACCTTTACACCTAGACCATTGCAATGCCGAAACGGCTGGAGATTTGGGCACAGTGCTAATGCCTGCAGATCTTCAGTGAGATACTGTAATTGTGGCGGCTCTCACTCCACATCTGCCTGTGATGAAGACACACAAAGGTGTTGCTTGTGCGATGGATCTCATATTGCTACGGATACTAACTGCCCCGCGCGAGGCCATAAGATGCAGGTGTTTGAGATGGCGGAGAAACATCATTGTTCCCGTGCGGAAGCAATAGCAGCAATTAAAGAGCGTCAAGTCGGTTACGCAGCCGCTGCGTCCCGTCAGTCCACATCTCTAGAAGCCACAGTTTTGGCCGCAGTAGCCGTCCTATTGACTAGGCAATCTCAATAGTTAAGGAGCGAACTCTTTAACACCTTTGCCGAATGAATAACCAAGATGCTGACTGCCAAATTCAACAGCCTCCTCCATTCGCACGCTGCTGCTGCTGCTGCGGCCCCCATTTCAACTAGCATTCCCGCACAACATTCTCACAAATCAAACTTTGACAGTCCGGCAGAAGTTGAGTCTGGTACCTCAGTGTGTTCTCCGCTATCAGCAACTGCGGGACCTAGCCACTCATTGAGCCCACTGAGTTTACGGTTATGTCTGGCAGCTCTCCGTCAAACTCATCTTGGTGGAATGAAGCATGTAGACGGGATTATGGGCGAATAAAAGCAGCATGGAAAAATCTCAAACATAATGATTCACCGAAAGATTGGTTGGACTATAAATTCTATGTAGCTGTGTTTAGAAGAACTGTGGCGATAGCTAAAGATGAAGAAAAAAATAGACTGCATTCATTGTTGTTGAAACCAGAAAGAAGACCGGCACTTTTTAGGTTTTCACGGAGCAAAAAAGCTGTTCGACAGTCCGCATGGTCAGATTATATTGTTCTATATACATCCCAAAAAAGCGGTGGATTCACTAAATGATATCGCGAAAGGACTTGCAGCACGCTTTTCTTCGCAGTGTCCCAGACCTAGTGGGTGTATTAGTTCGATATCTGAGTTTGTAGAAGTTACCGTGACAGAAACATTCGATGTCATCTTAACTGCACACATCTTAACTGCACACAATTGGCCCCTGGACCAGACTTTATCACAATTCTTATTTTATTTTTATTTTATTTACAAATACCTTACAGGTCTCATCAGAGGCATTGTGTAAGGGGGGTCAAATACAAATGTCAATACATATTAGGATAACAATCAATAACCATAACTGCACGATAGAGGTAAGTACAAAACTAGCGGTCATACATATATATAAGATTACAAGATATTGCAATTCGGAAATGATGATATGAAGTACAAGCTATGATTATACTATTGTTTAACTCTTTCCCAAACTGAGCTCATGAATGTAGTTAGCTGTTCACTAAATAATAATGGTTTCCGACCTCTTGGAAAATTGCAAAAAGTTGTCTTTTTATTTAAAAATCAGAACCTCGGTTATGTCTTGGACAACATTTGGCCAATTGCCCTTACATCGAATCTATTTAAAGTTGTAGAAGAAGTAACACATGCCCGGGTCAATGAATTTACTTCTTCTTGTGGTATTCTGTGCTCGAGACAAACATGATTCAGGCCTCAATGTTCCATATGGTCAGCTTTTAGACTGGGGATGCTTAGGAGTGAAGATCAACGGCGAATATCTCGGCAACCTTCGGTTTGCAGATGACATTGTCCTATTCAGCAACAATGGGAACGAATTACAACAAATGATTGAGGACTTTAATCTAGAAAGTGTAAGAGTGGGGTTGAAGATTAATATGCAGAAGATAAGCTAATGTTCAATAGCCTGGCAAGGGAACAAGAATTCAGCATCACCTGTCAGCCTCTAGTGTATGTAAAGGTGTACGTTTATAGAGGTCGATTACTCGCAGGGGACCCTGATCATGAGAAGTAAATTTACAGAAGAATAAAATTGGGTTGGAGTGCATACGGCAGGCATTGCCAAATCCTGACTGGGAGCTTACCACTGTCGTTGAAAAGAAAAGTGTACAATCATTGCATTCTACCGGTGCTAACATATGGGACAGAAACTTGGAGGTTAACAAAGAAGCTCGAGAACAAGTTAAGGACCACACAAAGACCAATGGAACGAAACAGGTTAGGCCTAACGTTAAGAGACAAGAAGAGAGCTGGTGTGGATCAGAGAGCAAACGGTGATAGCCGATATTCTAATCGACATTAGGAGGAAAACATGGAGCTGGGCAGGCCATGTAATGCGTGGGATAGATAACCGGTAGACCGTTAAAGTTATAGAATGGACACCAAGAGAAGGGAAGCGCAATCGAGGACGGCAGAAAATTAAGTGAGGTGATGAAGTTCGGAAATTTGCAGGCGCAAGTTGGAATCAGCTAGCGCAAGACAGGGTCAATTGGAGATCGGAGGGAGAGGCCATTGTCCTGCAGTGGACATAAATAAAGGCTGCTACTGCTGCTGCTGATGATGATACAAGAGCCAGGCACTCACGTTCTGTAATAGAGTAATTTCGCTCCGAGGCAGACAGCAGCCTGCTGGCATAAGCGATGACGCAGTTCGCTCCACGTTGACGCTGGGCCAAGACGCGCCTAACCCGTACCTGCTCGCGTGAGTGCGGACTGCGGTTGGGGCCAAAATGGGAGGAGTTGTGAGGAGGGCGGTCAACTCGGAAAAAGCCGCAGTTTGTGCAGGCCCGCAGGTAAAAGGGGCGTCTTTTAAGATGTGTGAGCGGTTTCGCAATCACTGCAAAGTTCCTCACAAACCGGCGAAAATAGGAGCAGAGCCCCACAAAGCTGCGAACATTTTTGGCGGACTTGGGCACAGGGAAGTCTTTCACGGCTCGAATCTTCTGCGGGTCAGGGTGTACGCTGGCAGCGTCCACAATATGACCAAGCATCGTAATGCGGCGACGGCTGTAACGGCACTTCGACGAATTTAGCTGAAGTTCGGCACGGCGGAACACGTCAAGAATTCGCGGAGAGGAGCTCGAGGTGGGTATCAAACGTAGGCGGAAACACAATTACATCGTCTAATAACACAAGCATGTACACCACTTGAACCCATGAAGCAGAGAGTCCATCATTCGTTAGAATGTGGCTGGAGCAATACGCAGACCAAAAGGCATGACCTTGAACTGGTAAAACCCGTCACGAGTTACAAAAGCCGTTTTCTCTCTGTCCATTGGGTCCACAGCAATCTGCGAATATCCAGATCTGAGGTCGATAGAAGGAGGAGTAAGCGGCACCATACAGACCGTCGAAAGCGTCATGAATTCGCGGCAACGGGTAAGCGTAAGCTCTTCGTAATGTTGTTCAGGTGGCGATGTTCCACAGAAAAGCGCCACGATCCATCCTTCTTTTAACGAGAACAACAGGGGAAGCCCAGAGACTAGAGGATAGCTCGATAACGTCCTTCTCAAGCATGTTGTTGACTTTCTGCTGGATGACGCTTCGCTCAGACGCAAGACACACGATAGGGGCGTCGGTGAACAGGGCTGTGTATATCCGATGGGCGACTACGGTGGTTTGGCCCAAATGCCGATTGCCGAAGTCGAAAATATCTCGATACGACTCGAGAATACGTCCGAGGGCTTCAGTGTGCTCAGGCGGAAGGTCAGTGGCGATCATGCTGCGAGTTTCGCAGCCGCCACAAGATGGCGTCAGAGTGCCCTTCTCAATACATGTAGCATCCAGTTAAAAAGCATCTAGCTGATAGTCTTGCAGGGGGCAAAGGTGGGCTACGGAGAGCCCCTGGGGAAGTACTGTTTGAGGTAATGCTCAGGACCGTGTAGGGTGCAGCGACACCATGCGTGAGCAGGACGTCAGTAAGAGGCGTCACGTAGTAGGAGCCATCGGGAACAGCTGGCGAACATGACAATTTGACATACGTGAAGATTTTAGATGGTAGGCGAATAAAGTCACTGCAGTGTCAGCACGTCGGAGGAGGTTGGTGCAGATGATTCGGTGCGAGGCTGAAAGCGGTTTGGAGTACGGTAGGGACCAGAGTAAGTGGGAAAGGGGCTAGTGGGGTGACAGGGCTGCGGCAATAGCGAGCAATGTATCCAGCTCGGCGTTAAAAAAGCATGATTGGCATTCATTCATCCTTGGATGAATGAACTTACGAGTATGACGGATCGTGCTTGGGGACAAGCACAATGCGACAGTCGCGGACCTAACCGGAAATGAAAGTTCTCAGAGCATGCGTCAAATAGAGACGTGAAAGTGGCACCAATATCTGCCTAGAAGGTTAAATAAAACTCAACGGGCAACCCGTGCGGCCCGGGGACCGAGCCACGCTTCACGGAAGATAATACCGCCTTCACTTCATTAGCTGACTGCCTTGCACAAATACGATCAGCCAGTTCGGGTGAAAATTTGTAATCATTCCCGCGAGAATGTTGCAGGAATTTGCTGGACACCACGACGAATGTTTCAAAAGATTTTTGTTTCACAAGGCTCATAGATTAACCAGCGTGGTACATAGGAAGTTTGCAATTAATAAGGCTACTATCGTGTTTTATATATGCTTCTCGATGGTGATTTTTTTTACTGTATAGCCGCAGAGTACCTAGACCCATACATATTTCGGAGGTATCGCGCTTTTTCTGGCGTGGAGCGTCGATATTGCTCGCCGAAGAATTTTCACGCCTTCTTTAAATTCACAAAATTCATCCAATCGTAAAACTCGCAGTGATTTCGTAGTTACCATATAAAAACAGCTGGACAGTAAGCGTGATAGCCCATGCAACGAAGTCCAGTGTAATATACGGTAGTCGAACCTTAGGTTACGGCACCTGGCATACGGCCTCGGTTATGCCCTCTGGGCTTACACGGCCAAACTATGGTTTCCTTAAAATAATGTATCATGCCTACATTCATATATGTCATATTGTTGGTCACTCGCCATGGTAACGCCGGCCGTGGCTTCGACGTTGCGCTGATAAGCTCGAGGTCGCGGGTTCGATCCCTACCGCGGCGGCCGCATTTAGATCAAAGCGAAATGAAAAAAAGACGCTCATGTACTCAGATGTAGGCGCACGGTAAAGAGTCCTAGGTGGTCAAAAAAAATTTCAGAGGTCCCATTACGGCCTGCGTCATCATGAGATCTCAATTTTGTCACGTTACACCCTATAAGTATTTTAAATATTGTTGGTGTCATATTTTCAATCAGAAACACCCTAATTGCTTCCCTATTAGTAGACTGTTAATGCGTAACTTTAGCGTGGTACCATTACCGTTACAGCGACCACTTCATCTCAACTGCGCACGTGTGGTAAGCCCGGTGCATGCGGAATAAACAATGCACATGGACATTTGGTGGCTGGCGGTAACGGTGCGACGGTAATGATATACTAAATTGCTTTAATTTTGAATTTTTGTTCTGCAATACGGCAGTTCTGTTTTCCTATCAGTTCTGAGGCGCACAACTTCCACTATGTTCATAATTTCGAGCACCCATATCGAGAACCTCCGTGGTCATCCTCAACTTACCTGTTCCTCAGTGAGTCCCCCCAATAGGTAGTCGTGGTGCGGTTCGTAGTGGCCTCCGGGTCCGTAAGAGTTGTACTGCTCGTCGCGAACAATGCGCAGGAAAAACAAAAGAAAGGCGAGATTGAGAACGCAAAGCGAGCCAGGCAGAGCGTGTAGCTTGCGAAGCTCGAAAGGATATACGTATACAGCCGGTACAGCATACAAGAACCCGCGTCGGATATAGAAGTGTTTATATAGAAGTACTAAGCTCGGATATAGAGATAAGCTACCCAGGAAATTTACCAGATATGCCGAAGCGTTTTTAAAGTCATGCGTAGATAAACCGCGGTATACGAGAACCTTAGGACTTCCGAAGGGTTTTGAGGAATTCCTTGGGCAGCCTCGCTGGTTTTGATGTACGAGTTGCTCGCATTCGCACACACATGTGAAAGTGTTTTTTTTTTTCAATAAATGCTCACCTGTATTATCTCGGAGTCTCCGGCCTCGTAGTCTGTGGACAGTCCGGTGAGCATGGCCACCCGTTCGTTGACCCTTTCCAGCAGCGGGTCGGTGTCTGGGCTCAACCATGCCACCTGACTGATGCGGCCGTGGGACACCATGGCCTCGGTCGTCTCGCGGACTGTGGCACGGGACAGCTGCGCAGGAAGAAACCCGATTTCACAGCGCTGTAAAAATCCGCAACGGTTTTCGCGTGGTGGTGAAGACGGCGTGGTGAAGACGGCGAGACGGCGTGGTCGGTATCGAATCCGAGTGCAACGAAAACGCGTGTCGGAGCCCCTGGCTTTGCCTTGAAACGTAAGTCATCCTCGTCGGATGCTTCGCAGGCGTCCTCGGAACCAAAAACAACGTCGTCCTCGATGCCACCGACTGCGTTGGATATGCAGCATTTTTAAAAGCTACTCTGCAAATCATCCAGACTAGTGCAGATTATTCAGACTATCCAGGTTCCAGACTATCCAGATTATCCAGACTAATTTGTAATTTATCCAGGTGCAACGGCGCTCGCTACAAAGGAACCCTGTCAGCTAGTGGTTTCTCGAAGAGTGTTAACATCGTTTATAGAAGAGCCTGACATCAGGCGTCGCACTTTGCAGGCGGATTTTACGGGCGTGCTCATTACTTCGTGACACAGAGCAACAGTGAGCGGAATTTTCATATGTAGAAGAAAGGAAATCCGGGAAATTGTTGCCTAAATATTCATTCATGAATTATGCAGAAGTTATGCATGAGTACATGTCCTGCTCATTTCTGCCTGTTTGAGAATGTCATTATACGAACCCGTCCTTTTTGTTTCAGACCTCAATTGAATAATGCGCTTAAGGTGCACGGCTGACAGCCGCCCCGAGGAATCTTAATTTCTGATAATTATAGAAGCAAGCAGCGAGTGGGATTACTTATGCCGCTCGCGTCACTGATGTATCAGCAAGGTCGCCTATAGTATGCTTTCTAATCATTTCTTTCAAGTGACGTAGTGACGGAGTAATAGCCTCGGTAAAGCAACTCCGGAACGAACTTTTTCTTTGCGATGCGGGAACACTGCGCAAAACAACATAAGGAATGTGGAGATTTGGCAGGTTAGGTTTGCACATTGGCGACACAAGCATGGCCAACTGACCTTTTCGGAACGCTCGCGTCTCCTACTGCAAGCCGGCCTCCGCTACAGTGTGATGACGAGCTATGACCGCTGGATACATGATAACAGATTCCACAAAACACTGCTTCGATTCACACACAACACAGGCCTCACAGCACACATATAATACACATATACACATCAAGAATTATGCCTTAACGGCAAGTCTTTATCGCAAAAAAAAAAGAAAACTGGTGACCTTTGATACAGACGGTGACCACGAAGCGTTTGAAGTAGTATAGAAAGCTCCTCGTCTGCTTTACCGACAAAACGCTGCGCATGAAACTGCAATGACAAAGATTTTTTCTGTAATGCGGGGAACAGACGGTTATTGATCAAATTATGGGGTATTACGCGCCGGAACCGCGACCTGATTATCAGGCGCTCGTTGTGGGGAATTCCGGAATAATTTGGATGGCATGGGGTTCTTTAACGTGCACATAAATCTAACTACACGGGTGGTTTCGCATTTCGCCCCCATGGAAATTCTGCCGCCGTGGCCGGCATTTGATCGCGCGACTTCGTGTTGGGCGACTAAGCCCATCACCATAGCCACTAAGCAACCACGGCGGGTCGAACAGATGGTTGATCTCATGGCATGGTCAGGACGCTTAGTGGGAAAAAAATTTGTCTCCGCTGGTCTTTATTAAGAAAACGAAACAGTGCTTCAAACGTGGGCGCGACGCTAACTCCGCGGAATACCAAAAACTGACTCACCATGGGGTCTCCTAATTTGCGGATTGCTCGTATCTCCTCGGGCCAGATGACGTCGTAGAACTGGACGATGTAGGGGTCTAGGCTCATGACCTCCATTTTGACCGGGCCAATTCGGAAGTACGGGTGCGGAACGCTCAGGTAACAGCGCAGGTCCTTCTCTTCGGTAGCATTCTGTGCACAGGGTTGGGTTGACGTATATACAATACATAAAGCATAAGCTCTGTTGCACGTATTCATGGAACAGAAGCTCTTGGCTATGGATGGACTCTGGCTGTGTACAATGTATGCTGTGTAGTTTTGTTTATCTCGGTTCAATAGCATACGACTACACACCTTTCTAACAGTTACACATGATAATCGTTTGCATGTCAAGAGAGTCAAGTGAAGGCTACAAAAAGTAAACAGAAAGGCAACAAAATTTTAGTAACGACATTTATAATGCATGATGAGGGCTGCGAAGTATAATCCTATAATATACATCTGCTACACAAAACACAGGACAGCAGTGGTCCTGTGTGGTGCTTATGCTCTTCGTCTGTCGCGCTTTTTAGAGCACAGCTCTTAGGCGCCCGTTTTTGCAGCGAGCGTCAGCGTTGTCCCTCGTAACCGAGCGAACAAACACAGCGAAGGATGAAAGTGAACGCGGAGCGCAGCTGGGGATGAAAGACGGCGATAGCGGCGAGAGCTAGAGCAGGAAAGTGGAAGAGTACGCTGCAGCGAAAAATTGCGGTGGAAAGGGAAGGAGGAGAGTTTAGTTTTGTCCCCCAGAAAGAAAAGGAAGGAAAAAAGAAATGTGGGGGTGAGCCCGCACCGCCATAAGGTATAATAGGCAAAAAGAGCCAATGTAAGCATAAAATAAAAGGGGTTATCATCGCCCGTAACCCCGCAAAATTTAGTGATACAAGCCAATAGGAGAGCAAAAAATATATTAGGAAACTAAGCCTACGACTGGAAGCGAATTAGAACAGGATCGACAGCAGGGAAATGGAAAGGACAGTGCGTGGCAACCGGGTTGCAAGCCCCAGAGAGAGATTAGAATTCTTGCATTCGGCAGTGACTCGCATTCACTGTGATCTGCGCGTTTATTGCAGCATGATCGGGTTGGGGAGTGGCAAGCTCCAGCAGAAGAGGCAGAGCGCTCTCTTGGTGTCAAGGTCCGCCGCCGGACGACAGAGTCGACCGAGGTGGCGGAACACGGGAATCACGGGCACGACCTGTAAACTCGAAAGGTGTAGGCGACCAGCGAAAGCGTGAAAAGAACAGCGTAGCGCCGCGCAAGACGGGCTTTGCCGCGACGATGGCTACGAGATGGCGCCAGAGTAGCGCGCAGTCGTCTGTTCACCTATGGCACGCGGCGAGCGCGTCCGACGATACCATACATGGAAACAAAGCGCTGCATGAGCGGCGGTCTTTCTTCGGAGGCTGCTGTGAATCGCGCCCACGCGTCACCCACGTGCTGCCTCTAGAGATCTGATTAGCGAGGCAGTCGCACCACACTTAGCTCCGTTTGCAACGTGCCGCACGAGACAGATTGTCCGCGTCAGCCAATATATCGCGAAATGAAAACACGTATAGAACTGAGCTCAAATTTCACATTAGGGAGCATCGTAATCGACGGTGAAGTTTTTTAAAAACTTCAATTAACAGAATATATGGCGGCCGCTGCTGGTGCGCCACGTCAAGAACGGGCTGGGCCAGGAGGCATGAGCCTATGAGGAGGCCCAGATCTGGGGCCTTCAATTACATTGGGACTAATAAATATTATTAATCGTCTCTCTCTCTACAATAAAGAGAGTCTAACGCGATCACTCTTTTCTCAACTATTCGTTGTTGAGAAGAGAGTGATCGCGTTAGATTTACAGCCCTTTTAACTAAAGTAAGCTTGACCATAGGCGGCTGCAGTAAATTGGCAAGAAATCTTTGTGTGGCTTTCGTGATCTGGCCACTCAGATACGATCCTTACTGGTAAACTTATTTACTCAGCTTCATGGCGTATTCGCTAAAAAATATTAATAAAAGTTGAAACAAGATAAAAGGCTCACAGGAGCAATGGAGACTTGAAGAACGAACGTATTGAAGGATCCTTGGCTGGACAAGGCCACTTCTATTCGTCAGGACAGCAATTTATTGGAACGTTGGCTACGCGGCTAAGGCTTCCTTTTGTTCAGCTGCCGCTGAGCATCAGTAAAAGTTAGTCGCATTATTTGCTTATATTTTTTTGAGCTAGTAATTTTTCCTAGTGAAGCTTACAAAGGAAAATAGAGCGAACACAGATAGTTACAGTGAAAAGTTTTGTTTTCCTTGTTAGCAACACCGACGTTTCGTGGTTAAGCAGGAGCGCTCAGAGTTGCTCGAGAGGTGCTCTCAATAGGGCACGCGCACGAGGGTCTGTACTTATATATAGTTGCGGTATATGGTTACCTGCATTGTTCAATCGAGGCCGGCGCAAGGTCCTCGCACTCTTGGTACACACTTTGCGGAGCGCTTCTGATCGATCCCCCTTCATTAGTTATACAGTAAGAACCACCAGCCGTTGAAACAGACGGCATCACGAAGAACCGACTTTGTATTTTCATATATTACAGCATTTAAACGCTGCAATTGAGTAATTGTAAGAGACTGTTGGCGAAATCGCGGCTTTGAAAGCATAAAATTTGCCTCGAACTCTATACCATTGCAATTGCCGCTAAAAACGTTACAGACAAACGGAGCAGCTTATAAGACAAACTTTTACTATACCTTTAAACAAGTCCTACCAAACTTTGGTTAAATAATTTACTGAAATCTCCTGAGCAACTGCCATCCCTAGATTTTTTCCCCACGTTTCTACCTCCTAAAATCAAATTGTGGAGTTTTACGTGCCAGAACCACGATTTGATTATGAGGCACGCCGTAGTGGGGGTCTCCGGAATAATGTGGATGACCTGGGGTTCCTTAACATGCACCTAAATCTATGTACACGGGTGTTTTCGCATTTCGCACCCATCGAAATGCGGCCGCCGTGGCCGGGATTCGATCCCGCGGCCACGTGCTTAGCAGCCCAACGCCACAGCCACTAAGCAACCAGGGCACGTGTTTCTAGCTCTTGTCATTTGCGTGGCAATAACGCACTGTCACTTGCGAAAGCGCGCTTTATTCCGTAGATATCCTTCTCAGCATTTATTATTGGCTGGCGCGAGTTGTTTAACTTGGTTACACTTCGCGAACTGATGATCACACTCCGGCCGGAGTGAACTGAATGTGGCAATGACACGGCGCTGATCATAATGACAAAAAGACGCAGAAAACGTGAATACCAAGGAAACCACGAAAAAAAAATGTGCACGCAACAAGAAAGTTTCTAAGCGACTCACCCGGATTTTTTCTCCGCGGCAGAGGTCATTGAAGGTCTCCAGGTATCCTTCGGCGAAGGGCCTTGTAAGGCTGGGCACCTTCGGGTTGGCTTCAGTTTCAGTTTCTTCATTGCACCAGTGCATGCGCGCGACAAAAGAAGCAACACAAACAGCGTAAGTTCAAAACACAACCGAACAATTTATTGGGACCGCGTAACTTATGCTCGCCTTTCCTTTTCGTTATTTACCGGGTGTTCTTTTATTGCGATAGCAATTATATGGACACTCAAAAGCAGATTTCTGCCGTCGGCGTCGCCGTCGCCGTGAGGTTCCGTATGACGTCATTTGGAGATGAAATCGTCGCCGCGCGCCGAACGCTGTATGTGCGAGTGAAAGGGCGCGAGGGGCGCGTCTTTCACGGGGAGTGAACGCACGGCGGAGAACAAACGCGCGTTCTGCGCCGTGCTCGCTTAAGGGCTGCAGAAGTAGGCGTCTCTTTTCTCCTTTACAATCACCATATATGTAGAGCAAACGCGCCTTCTTCGGACGCGCGAGAGGCCGTGGGGGAGGGGGAGGGAAGGGAGGCGACGTTTAGCTGCGGCACCAAGTGCCTATTTATATCAGAGGCTCCAGCAACAGTCACCAACGCCGCACGCATTTTGAGCTAACGCGGGCAAAACGCCGATGGCGTCGACAACAGTTCTGCGTGTTGTTGCTACCAAAGCCGCTCTCCTTACTTCGTATGACATTGCTGTGTTGCTATCGCATTCATTGCTTCGCCCTTAGGGCGAAACTGTGACATTTTTTTTCCTACACATGACCACTCAGTAGATCGCTGTTTCTTACATTGCTCTGCACTCTATCGTAGCCAATTTGTTGGAAATCACAAGTGTTTTTCATAGTTTGGTATGATCAGTTAGTCAGGGGCCGTTTGTTACAACATTTTATGGTATACCAGCGCGCAAGTTAAGGTTTTGAAGGCTAGCCTGATTGTTTCTCGATTTATAATACCGCTGACGTCTCTATTTATAGTGTTCTAAACCACATGTTCTCTTTATAGACTACTACATACGAGCTACGGGGCGTTAATTTTTAAGTTTTGCGGAATCCTTAGAAATCACCTGTGGCAGGTAGCATATTTCTTATCATTGAGCTGGGTTATTCGATGAGGCGGACACTAGTAGCACGAGAAACCGAAACGCATATTAAACTAATTAAGGAAAATTCACTGATTAACTTCTTAGTTAATTACTTTACGACACATATTGCTAGTTACGAATTGTAGCCGGTGAGCTTGTCAGGCGTATACACTTGGAATGAATTTCCAGAATGACACCAATTAAGACGTAAGAGCCATCAAACTGGCCGTAAAAATGCTCTGTTGTTCCACTTACTTTTTTTACCAAAATGCTGTTTTATATTTTGAAGCACATAAGTAACCGGAACGCCCATGTATTTCGTCCCACACTTTGGGAAAAAGTATGTCGAAACTTCTGTCATCCTTGTAGTTCATTTCAAGGGGATGCGTCTTCCAAACTTACCGGCTACCATTTGTAAATTGCAATGTGTCGTATACTAATTAACTGAGAAGTTCATTAGTCAATTTTTGTTAATTAACTGAATACGTGTGTCAATTTCGCGGTTTACTAGTGTCGTTTCTTCGAATAACCCAGCTCAACGATAAGAATTATGCTACCTGCCACGGGCGATTTAAAAAAATTATGTGAAGCTTAATTATGAACGCCCGGTACAGTGTTATTAGTCTAACCTTATTATGTGATAACTTCTATCGCTCTTCCTCCCTGCCCCTTCTTTTACATAACATCGAGATGTGAGGGCCTTTATATTTTCATCTTAGTACATCAACAACAAATATTTCTACGCTTGATGCGCGGTGTTCACTGCTGCGAATGTATGAATGAGTGGATTTGTGAATGAATGACATTATGAATAGGATGGATGTAATACGAACGTCCTCTTTGAAGTAGGGCGGCACCGAACTTTTTGTTGTCATTCTATTGTGTCTGTTTTATTTCTTGTTAAACTGGACTAAATAAAAAATAACATTTATCGTTGATTTCATAGCGTTTCCTTCCTGCGTTTGCACCTCCAGTCATTCTTGGCGGTGACGACCTGCTGCTTGAAAAGTACAGTTTTTCCACAAATGCGCATTGACGTCTGCAGTGATGCGCATTGCACTTGCTTCGCCCGAGCCGGTGCATCCACCAGTGAAAACACCAGTGATGCCACCATTGAAGACATGGTCGAAACCACAATAAGTGAACTCACGGATATTGAGTATGTCAAGTGATGTACATCGTTCAGTCAATCAAACGCGACACTCGGAGCGAATGTCTGCGGGTGCTTTTCGAGCAGTCGATGGACTCTGCGTATAGCGAGCTGATGAATTATGGTATGCGATAAAATTGAGGGCTTTTGAGATGCAATGTGACTGTATTTGGCCCCACAGGAATTGCCCAGCGTTTAGAGGTGGCTCAAAAAGCGCCGGCAGCCACGAAGTCCGGGTTTTGCGCTTGAATCGCTGAACACTGTACATATCTTAAGTTTGTACGTACGCTAACAATTTCCAGTTGTAAAATTGTATATAATTGTCATCTCTAACAATGAAATCACATTTAAATATTTCAGCTTCCCAACCTGTGGTTGTATGTTTCGCTTCAAAAACTCACCAGGGTTTCGTGAGTGGCCTTCTATACTGCTAAACAACAATGCTTCGCATTACATAGCGCTCAAGTGGAGTTGTGGCAGTCAAAGTTTTCACTGAGCGCAATGTAATTGAGTTTTACCTTTATTTTGTGCAAAAAAAGAAAAGGTGATGGAGGAAGCACCTAACGTGTAGAAAAAGGTCGTTAATAGAGTTACGTATGCAGGGTTCAATTGTTTTAAGCCGGGTCACGCATCTGCAGGCACGTGCAAGCGCGTGGAAGCGCATTTTCGAAGATAGCAACTACCATGAGCATGGATATGTTTTGCCTCTCTGTAATGCAAGTGCGGAACGCAACGGAGGTTGGGGGTGAGGGAGGACTTAGGAGAAGATAAGAACATCTTAGGAAGAGCGCCGGCAGAAATATTAAAAACTGAGGAGTTCCCGTTGTATATACTTGGCGTCAGCTGGCACTGTTAATAATATTAGGTAATTTTCTTCCGCTTCCGTGAATGAGTACGCCAGTTCCCTTATTCACAAACTCTGCACTAGTAGATTCTTGAAGGACAGACGTTTGTGTTAAACAGGGAATCTGTCCTGTTCTGCTTATTTCTTTTTTTGTTCCGTTTTGTTAATATCGGATTCATGCAGAAAGATATGTCAGCTACTCTATCCCCCTCTCTCTCTTCAACAGCAATATATATATTGTTACGTTGCGGAAGTCCCATATACAGGTGTATTTACAATATATACAAGACAGGCAATGATACATAAGCAAGATGGCTGGCGAGACTGATTCTACCTCCACACGTCAAATCGTCTTCTTCGGATTGGCGCTACTCTAGGTTGCGACGTAACATTACCCCCGCCTGCAAAGAAGTCGTCTCGGCGCTAACTATAAGGGAGGTGAACTGGCGGCAAAGTAAGGTTTCAGACGGGACACATGCACAACGTCAGTGGGGACACGCGAGTCCAGCGGAGCGATCTCGTAGTTCACATCGCCAAGCTGACGCAATATCGTGTAGGGCCCTGTGTAGCACGGCAGCAACTTTTCAGGCAAGCCGACGCGGCGACATGGTGTCCATAGGAGGACAACGGAGCCAGGAGGATATCGAATGTCCCGATGTCGGCTGTCGTACCGGATTTTCTGTGCGGTCTGAGACTCAGTGAGCCGGGAGCCGGCAATCTGGCGTGCCGTGTGAGCCCGGGCGAAGACGTCTTGATCATATTCAGTGGTAGTGTTCCTGGAGGAAGGAAGCAGTGTGTCAAAGGGCAAAGTAGAGTGGCAGCCAAACAGAAGGTAAAATGGTGAAAAACCAGCGGTCTCGTTACGTACGGGACCAATTATAGGCGAAGGTCACGAAGGGTAACGTGCTGTCCCGATCACTGTGGTTGTCGGAAACGTACATACATGTATAATTTCTGTCAACGTGCGATTGAGCCGCTCCGTGATTCCGTTTGTCTGCGGGTGGCAGGCGGCGGAAAGCTTGTGCTCGGCAGAACAGGAGCGAAGTAGGTCTTCAACAACGCGGGACAAGAAGGTGCCACCGCGATCAGTGAGGAGCTGCTGCGGTGCGCCGTGATGGAGGATGGCGTCATGTAAAAGGAAATCCGCCACCTCAGTTGCAGAGCTTGTGCGCAAAGCTCGCGTGATCGCCTACCGGGTCGCGTAATCAGTCGCGACAACGACCCACTTATTGCCAGATTTGGACGTCGGAAAAGGGCCGAGAATATCGAGACCGACGCGAAAGAATGGGTCTGAGGGCACATCGATGGGCTGAAGGCGTCCAGCGGGCTGCTCAGCAGGTTTTTTTTTTCTTTTTTTTTTGCGGCACTGACAAAGTGCACAGGTTGCAACGTAGTGGTGCACAGAGCGGCACAGGCGATCATAGGTGCGCGAAACGCTGAGAGTATCCTGCAGTAGGGGCGTCATGCAACTGCTCAAGAACTGAGGTCCGGAGATGACGTGGTAGAACGAGTAAAAATTCCGGTCCTTCAGGGCGTAAGCTGCGACTGTAGAGAACGTCGTCGCGGAGCACGAACATGCGCAGCGTGGGCTTCCGAATGTCCAGAATTGAGACGATCGATAACACGTAAGCAGTGATCACGCCGCTCTTCAGTTCGGATGTCGCGCAGATCAGAAATGGCCAGTACGCAAGAGTCGGTGTCATGTGCATCATCTTCAGGGCGGTCGACAGGATGACGGGGCAGGCAGTCGGCAGTCCTTGTGAGAGCGGCCTGACTTGTATAGAACAGCAAATGAATTTTCTTGGAGCCGTAGCGCCCATCTGCCCAATCGTCCTGTGGTGTCTTTCAGTAGTGAGAGCCAGTACAAGTCGTGATGATCGGTAACCACGTTAAATGTGCGGCCGTACAAGTGGAGGCAGACTTTGGCTGGTGGCCAAACTAACCCCAGGCAGTCCCGCTCAGTAATTGAAAAATTCCTCTCGGCGGGTGACAGGAGGTGGCTGGCGTATGCAATCACGCGCTCTGCGTTACGCTGCCATTGAAGGAGTACAGCCCCAGTTCCATGGCCACTGGCATCCGCGTGAATTTCAGTGGCGGCACATGGATCACATTGAGCCAGCAATGGGGGAGCGGTTAGCAAGGCTATGAGGGCGGAGAAGGCTTTGTTTTGAGCAAGGCCCCATGTGAAAGTAACGTCCTTCCGAAATAAGTCGGTGAGCGGGCGGGCGTTTCGGCAAAATTTTTGAACAAAGCTTTTTACATCTGCGGTGCAAGACGGAACAGCAAACTACTGAACAGCGCAAATCTTGTCAGGGTCGGGTTGAAAGCCAGCGGCAGTGTCGAGGTGGCTAAGAAGGGTAATTTTACGACGTCCGAAGTGACACTTGGATGACTTCAACTGCAGGCAGGCACGTCGGAAAACAGCAAGAATAGCTGACAGACGCGTGAGTGGACTCGCGAAAGTTGGTGAGACATCTATCACATCGTCTAGATAACACAGGCATGTGGACCATTTATAGCCGCGAAGTAAGGAGTCCATCATTCATTCGAAGATAGCTGGTGCATTACAGAGGCTGAACGGCATAACCTTGAATTAGTAGAGGCCGTCAGGTGGTACGAAGGCAGTTTTCTCATGGTGCATATCATCTACAGAGATTTGCCAATAGCCTGATTGAAGGTCTATCGATAAAAAGTATTGGCTCCATGCAAGACGTCCGAAGTGCCATTAATGCGCGGCAAGGGGTAGACATCCTTGCGCGTGATTTTGTTGAGGTGTCTGTAATCGACACAAAAGCGCCAACTGCCGTCCTTTTTCTTGACAAGGACAGCAAGGCACGCCCACGGACTGCAAGATGGCTCGATAACGCATTTAGTCAACATCTTATTGACTTCTCGTTGGATCACTTGTTGTTCAGCATGTGAAACATGGTACAGCCAGCAGCGTATCGGATTGGCGTCTCTGGTGCAAATGCGATGGGTTTTGTGGTCGAGTCCTCAATGCAGCGCCACCTCCGGGAGCTGCGTCGCTAGTTTTCCGGAGACGGGAGTCGGGGTAGCATCGGGGACGGCCGGTACGCGGCGAGGCTGCAGCGATAGGACGATGGTTGACGAGCTGGTGGCGCACAGGACTGGTGACGTCGAAATGAATGACGACGAGGGATTGTTACAAGGGGCACGAGCGTCATTGTTTGGCTGTTGCGGCTGAAATGAAGGCAGGTATCAACGCTGGCTCTGTTCGGGGCGATAATAACTGGTGAATGGCTGTCGCAGAGGGGAGGAGACAGTACAGTTGTTACAATGACGAGCAACGTGACCGATACGCTGGCAGGCAAAATAGATTGGCCGATCGCCTTCGGTTCGCTACTCGGCTGGATTTCGGTATCGGGCAGGATACCGCTGACCAGCCGATGGACAAGGAGCATGAGACAGTGGTGAAGCGGCAACGGCACATGCAGAATGAACTCTCAGATTAGCGAGTTCATCGCGGACTATTGCCTGCACAAATGGTGATGTAGGCAAGTTGTTCGGCTCACTGGGTCTGGAAAAAAAGGGATGCAGGAGCCATGTCTTCAAGTTTTCGCCGCATTGCTGCATGCCAGCACTGCGGCAAAAACGATAATTGTCCTGGCATGCAGCCATGCCTGACGATCCAGCCCAACAAGCGGCTGCCATGGTGCCACCTGTCATCCGGCATGGGCCGCGATGGTTCAAAGGTTCGGCTTCGAAGTTCAAGCATTGATGGAGTCGTACCCCGCAGCCTACACCAATTGTCAAGGTCTTTACTGACAGGATACGCAAGGAGCGAGACGTCGAGCTCGGTGCGGCAGTGAGAACCCTGTGAGCAGTCAGAACCGGCCCCGTGCGTAATAAAGTGTTGGTTATGCGCCTGACTAAACGGCACTTCTTCGTTGTGTATAATATGCTGGAGATGCGCCTGGCTAACCAGCACTTCTTCTTAATCGCAATATATGTGTATATATAAAATGTAGATTAATATAAAAAAGAAGGTTCTACGGGCGAAGAGTTCAGTAAATATAAGACTGCGTGGTGAAATTTCATTCGAGTCAGTTCCTGATGGAACACCGTTCTGACGACTAAACCGGAAAGCGAAGACAAAAATCACCAGCCCTTCTCCGGTCGAGAAAATGGGGCTAAGCGAAGCTTGTGGCAAGATGATGCTGTCGCATGCGTTGCGCTTCGTTTGTCTAAACCCAGGGTTAGCGGCTCTTCGCTGACGTTTGGCCTCAACATCGCGCTCCCGCCACTCGGGGTTCGCGGCTCTTCACTGACGTTTCGCCTGGGCTTCGGAAGCCCTCAGGCTAGAATCGGCACGTCGACGACGAGCCCTTTCCCCAGCGAGTTCGCGGTGCCATTGCACAAACGCAGCCTGCTCCTCTGCGGAACGCACCACGCGAGGCTTTCCGATTGGGTCGCCGAAACTGATCTGAGGCGAGGGAAGCCCGGCGGAGTGCGCGCCAACCCCCTTTCCTTCCTTCCTTTCCTTACGTATCCAATGCGGGTATGCACCACACGCGATTTTATTATCGTTAATCGTCACGTAACTGACGAGCATGTGACGTTATTATTGCGAAACCAGTCTGAGAAAAATGAGAAAAAAATTCCGAAGTTGTGTCCGTTAGCGCGGAATCGAACCAGGGACCCCTCGCTTCCGAGCGCGCGGCGTTAGCCCACTACGCCACGAAGCGGACATGGACAAACGCACCACGATGGCTATAAATACCCAACATTAACGAAACGCCGCGTTTCTAGCGCGTTTCTAACGCGTTTGTGCTAGCGCGTTTCAGCCCGTGTAAGAAGCTGGTGTAAGACGCTGTGGCCTCTCCACCTTACCTTCAACGCGTTTCGAACGCGCTGCCCAAAGCGGTGGCAAGTCAAGTTCAAGTCGAGGGGCGTTTATGAATACGGGGGGTATACTCTCTCAGCAGTCATGTGATGGCGTCGGCAAACGCGGTGCACGTTCCGGCATGTGTAAATGGCTGCGTAAGACGCTGTGGCCGCTCCCCCTTACTAGAGAGTACTGCACGTTTCTAACGCGTTTGTGCTAGCGTCCCCTTAAGCGGGAGATCCGATGATTCCCTCCGGAGCTTCGCCCACTCATCATCATTCACCTCGTGGATCTGCTGTCACTTTTTTATCGTTAATCGTCACGTAACTTACGAGCATGTGATGTTATTGATGTCATGACATATCAGTCATGTTAGTCATACATTCGCACCCTTCCATGCCAATTTTGGTATCTGCCAAGTGAACGAGACGCGAGTATTCGACAGGTTTCCGATAGGGTTTTAGCGTGACACCACCCCCACCGCCGACGCTTGAGAGGCAATAGAAGATTCGCTTGAAAAACGGATCTGCATCAGTGAAAAGTGTTGCAAGGCACCTTTTCAACAATAACACGATGACGTAATAGTGCCACTTACCCGTGCTGTAGCGCTGGTCTTCCTGCATCCGCTGCTCGTCCTCCTGCAGCCGCTGCTGCTCCTGCAGCTAGACAAGGCTGAACATATCAGACTCATGGCAGGGTTTAAATAATATCGCTGCGCGCTGTTTTATGAATCAGAGAACAAGAAATTAACCCCGAAGCGTTTCCGTGCGGCTTTCAAATTATTTCGTACCTATATGGCACTCATTTTTCGTGTGATTCTTGACGAATTTCGTATAGAAATAATCATACTGCATACAGACCGCGTTAGTGGCAGAGACCCCCCAAAAACCAAAATAAAATTTAGTCGACATCGCATGTGCTGTTGCTTTAAGTGACGACGACGTATACTGTACACCGAGTTGCATACAAGGAACCCGTTGCAGGGATTGAGGCACGTCAACTAGCTTTCGAATTCGTGCATGACCGCACGCAGCCTTTTGTTTCTTGTAACATCCTATAGCTGACCTGACGAAAGATCGTCGCACTGTTGGTTAGTTCACTCAGGCTAAGAAGCAAAAGCGATAAAAAAATGCAAGTCGTGGCCGAGAAAAATATGGCTAGTTGTTTACAGTGTTAGATTTTGCGTACGCAAACGAGGTTTGGGTACGCAAAGGGACCTTAGCGTACGCAAAGCACCCCGCCCGGCTTGCGTCCTTTTAAACTGCTTCGGGGTTCTTTTGTATGTCTTTTTGCGTTTTTTCTTAAGGCGGGTAGTTGACGTTCCTTAAGTTTTCTTACGAAACATCTAAAATGCCCTAATGGACGAAGAGCTGAAAATATTTAGGCCACAAACAATCAATTAAAGTGGTAACTGACCGTGCACAAACAGCTTTATTGCTTCGGATTTTCATGAAAGGTTTCTTTCTATTTATATTACACCCACGAAATGAAGAACTTAGAAAATAAGGCGTGCTGATATGTTTTCCAACTAGGGATCTATTTCAGAGTTGCAGAGCTTATGAACGGTTAGATGCTTCAAGCGCGATCTAAATGAACGAAGTTAATGCTAGCAGACATGCTAGCCTTATGACAGAGCTGTCAAACATATTTGCCAGAGCAATTAACAAGGTAGAGAGAGTTCAAACGCATTCCTCGGACGCTTAGCTGCAACTGTCATCAGCTAGACAAGCGGTTACGGATAGCAGGAAAACATGCCAAGGAAGCTTTTTTTATCAAGCACGCGTGTCACGCATGGTCTAAGATAATAATCAGGTGTTTTTTCAAGATGCCTACGGCGTTAAATAAATGTTGTAGATGTTTCCCAGTCCTAAACGAATGCATGCGCGCAATGCGGTCACAGGAGCGAACAAGCAAAGGTCAACAAATAAATCCAGGCATAAGGCTCATAGCACTCGCTAACGCGTGATAAGAATCAGTTTCGCAGTAACGAACCCGTCGGAACAAGATAAATAGGAAACAATGCCACTACTCAGCTGCATGGTTATTATATCAATACTCCAAGGTTAACAAAAGCGTCTTCAACCCTATCAGAAACAAGTGTCGGTGGCTCAAAATGCGCTCAATCTTACCCAAATGGTTACCCATTCCAAACTTTCTTATACATTTAATCTTCTCTTACTACATAGGTTGAGCTAAGTAGAACATATTTCCAAGGATGTTCCACTCACTAAGTGGAATTTGTGCGTGATGAATGTTCTTGAACATCGGCTCATGGTCGAACTGCTTGCCACTGTTACTTACTGCATATGACTTTTAAAACCACTCCACATAATTTTCACTAAGTGGAACATGCTAAGCTCGTTTTAATCCGTTTGTACCGAGAGTGGAACATATCTGCAAAATATATTCAACTGAATTAGTGAAAATTATGTGGAACAATATTAAGTGCCTTACTGGCAGCAATTTCTTTCGCAAGAAAATAATGAACGCTATAAGTCCGCCAGCGGAACAGTGTGACGCAAAACGACTTTCTTTTTAAAGGCAAATTTTGCTTGTCGAGTTACCCGTCGTTTTCTGTGTCGGGTATTGTTCAAGCTTCTTTCATAAGCAGATCCCGGAGATAGTGCGGTCTAAAAATGTTCGGCGATCCCGAATATAAATCTGGTAGCAGTGGTACCAGTCGTACTGGTGGTGGACGTACTGGTGGTACGGGGAACGTTCTCGCAGTGTTTTGTAACGCTATTGTTGAGACGCTGTGGGTCTTGTCGAAGATGGAGACGCTGTTGTTTGGGAAGCTGCGGACCTCTCAAAATAAATTGATATGGTTCATACATCCCATTCGAAACTCCAGTTCGCTACCGAAGATATCGTCTTTTAGCGACTTCAACAGGAGGTTGAATCGCTTTCCAATATTTTGTTTGTGTGCATGTTTATCCCTAAATTTATCATTAATAATTTTTGCCACAAATTCCTTCACGAGATAACGACCTTAAGTTCCTTGAGAATGCGAGCACAGTCAGAGTTTCGTATTGAGTGGGGCCTACCTGCAGGAGACTGCTGTCGAGGTAACTGTGCACCGTCTCTGCCGTGATGGACGGCTGCTTCTCGATGCTCAGCCTCGTGAGTGCCTCTTCGAACCACTTGATGGCGGGCTCGAAGTCATACTGGTTGTACAGCAGCTGGCCGAAGTACAGACAGTCTCGCGCTGGACATCGGGGGTAAAAAGGCGGAGGCAACGCTTTGGCAAAGAGAACCTATGCGTACACTGTTGGAGCAGGTTTATTGCGTCAACTGCATTCATATTACGCACTCGTCTTACTTGGTCTTTCGCACTGCCCTGACAATCTGCCCTTCCCCTTTCAAAAGTTAATGTAAGAAAGCGCGATCTTGATAAATTCGCTGAAGAAGTACAATCTGGTCACGGAGAAAATAATAAAAGAGATACTGCGGCGTTTGAAGCTAATCGCTCTGTTAAAGCAATAAAATGTTTACTGTCGCGTACTCTGGTTCAATTTCCTCTCCCAAATTCTGTTAAATTTTTTTTATCTTGCGTACAATTATTCCATGTAGCATAGCCGAACAGGCTTAGTCCTCGATAGCGTCTTTGCATTTGCTATGTAATGTCCTCTTTCCGATGAGAACAAAAAGAATTCTAAAATGTGCTGTCAAAAATATGCAAAATTTTATGCACACAAAAATTGCGACAGATAACCTGCATAATGGAACTCCGTTAGTTCAGACACGTCTGTATTTTGAAATTGTGCAACTCAACGAGAACATTTGTTAACTGAAAAATATTTGCCCTGTACTGAAAACAAAACGAGAGAAAATAATCTCATCCACCACAACTGGAACCCAGTATCTGGTCAGCGGAACCAACAGAAAAGTTTATGACACGCGTACCTGTCAACGGCGCCTTCGCCTTGTGGCCCTTGATGACTCCCTTGGCCATGTCGGTGATGTTGAGACGGTACGTCTTCTGGATGAGGGTGAGGGCCTCGCCGGCGTCCAACAGGTCACTCGAACGCGGAAACGTGTCGTTCGAGTCCACCATTAGCTTCTCGATCTCTGCCATTTGAGAGGGACGAAACGCGATGAGTCAAGCACACAAACTCTGGCACAAACTCTGGCGAACTCTGGTGGACCAGTGACACAGGCACAGCACTAACCCTTTGAGTCATTAGTTATGTTTAGGGCTCCGTGTTTTGGGAGTTTATTTTTCTTGAAATTCGGAGGGTGTTTTTCGGAGTTTATTTTCTGGCGGAAATTCGGAGTTTATCGGAGTTTATTGCTCGTAAATCCCGAATTCTCGGAAATTCGGAGTTAAATATTGCATTATTCTCAATACTCCAAAATCTTATATGAAATGATATCTGAACACGAAAACATCGTAACACACGAAGCGTATTTTTGTTGCCTGGAAGGTTTTAACGCACAAACACATATACACACAAGCACAAATACTTGAATACAAAACACCTACGTTTGTGGCGTATTACAACCTTGAAGCTTGTTGGAATAGACGCAATCATACTTTACGAGGTTGCTGTCACTGATGGAAGCACGCTCCTTTCGATTGATGATTCTCAGCTTTGAAAATGCCCTTTCAGCGTTCGCGCTAGAAGACTCAGCGCGCAGCGGGAAAGCACTGGCCACTAGACAGTGTGAAGTCGCCAAAGCGACAGGGGTTCAACAATGTTACTAATTAATTAGCTCCGATAGTTTGCAAAATCACTCATGAGTTGGCTAATGTCGTCAGTTTCAAGAAACACTAACTTAAAAATCGGCGCATAGGTTTCGAACGCGCGGGGTAACTCATGCTTCACATTTAGATTCACAATTAGAACACTATACGAAAACGATTCACTGGTGTACTGGAGTGCATCGAAAAGATTCCTCCCAACTGTCTGTCTCCACTTTTCAGCCAGAGAAGCGTAGTATCCATGAAGGTCTGGGACAGTCTATGAGCGGTCATACGTCTCTCGCTCCGTGTGCGACAAGCCCTTTGTTGAATGTGCGATGGGTGTGGTCTACGGGATACTGTTGACGTGAGGTAAAGTTTATATCGGCTAAACCGGCCGATGTATCAATGACTGCTTAAAGCATGCCCTTTCGATATAGAACGGAACATGGTCATATTGGCCGTTAAAATCGGAGTTTATCGGATAAATCCGAATTTTCAAAGATTTTACCGGCGAGTGTTTATCGGATTTTTTTCGGATTTATCCGAAAACACGGAGCCCTAGTTATGTTGGACTGTCGATAATTGTGTCGAAGTTTCGTGATATTATTCTGAGGCAATGCAGGCTCAATTCAAGGAGGGTTAAGGTAATAGGAAGATGCTTCGTGCATAATCTAATGAGGTTTATTATTTTAACAGTAATAAAATGTCGGCTTATTGTGCAGCCAGACAAGTTGCATTTTTTGTAGAAAGTATTCAATCATTGGTGTGAAGCACATGCACAGGTTGGCGCAGATATTGGCTGCAGGCGTTACAAGAAAGGAGAAAAAAATATTCTTTCGCCATTTATGAAGGAACGCGGAACGTTGAACACCACGTCATCAGTAGTAGTGCCTTCAAACCAGTGGTCATGTGTAGCACTAATTAAAACATTTAAATGAAGCGGACCCACATTCACTACTCAGAGGGTTAAATTTGCCCGAATCTGAATTCCTGTTGTCATTGTCTTGCCACCACCAGACAAAAAAAAGACAGGAAACAAGTCGTGTATGCGTATGTGTTACCCAATGTTAAACATACGTGTACGTACGGTTTAACACACTTCTCACAAAACTGCATGCAATTGACGCGTTGGCCTCGCGGCAGTGCGTTCAACGTGTACGATGAATGTTTTATGTCTGTACGCGCTGTGCGGCCTCAGGGGGTATACTTTAAATCTGCCTTAAATTCGCACGGTAGCTACTTAGAGTTGTTCCATATATACAGAGACCTCAGAGCAGCGCTGGTGCTAGTGCTTTGCCCGCAACGAAGACACTCGTAGCCTCTCTCAGGCACTGTCGGTACTTGTTACTGTGTGTCTTTGTATATGTTGCGTGCGCACCATGTGCTAATGCGGGATTTCGTATCTCACCATGGTCATTCAGAGCATAGCATGCGAGGCATAGGCCTGTTAAACATCTCTGGCATCGATTAAAGCATGTTTCTCTTTCAATCTCTCTTCCTGATATTACACTCTGTGCGTGATAAAAGCAGACGACAGTGACCGGCCCAGCGCCGCTTTTCACCCACGTAATTATTGATACTTGAATGTGGTGCAAACCATTATTTTAATTTTCTCCTTCTTTTTTGCTTTCGTCACTTGCTACCATGGCGCCACTTATTCGTTTTCGGCAGTATCGACCAGTCGCTGAGGAAGGATGACAAGAAAGGAATAACGTAGAAGCAAAAGGATGCTTACGTAACATGGCCGCAGAGCAGTTCTCAAATCGATTATCTGGCTCAAGATTAGTAATCAAGCACCAGCTGTTGTATATCTGAAGAAATGAAACCTCAAAAGATCTGAATGGCTGCTCGTGTCTCCACTATGAAAAGTGTCCCGCAGTATCACTTTAATAACGCCAATTAAAAATTTTCCCGCGGTGATTTTACAATACGAATTTCCTACCTGATGTCGCAGCATACACACATTACTGCATTTTATGTGTTTCCAACGTGTCCAGATGAAAGGATGTTAAACTGTGCGTGTGCACGAATGAGTGCACGTAACACACGGACGTAGGAATATACAGGGTGTCCCGACCATCATGCACCAAGATTTAAGAAGCTGCAAATGCCACGTAGCCAGACAGAACCAAGGTAATATTGTTTGCCGTCGCTTGGCGATACTCAGATTATTTTTTGCATTCCGCCTAATTACATAATTAGTCTTAATCAACTTCTCAAATATTATAATAACATGAAATGTGCCAATGAGAAAATTGTAGAGCAGCATGAAAAAGTCCCGATACTGTTTTCTGTTGCTCAATATGCACTACATAAAAGTATATTTCCGAGTGTGAGAGAAGCCCGCGAACACACCCAAAATTGCCGCGCTACTGGCCACTCGAGGGTGACCATTTTTAAGTTCTGTGGAAGTTTAAAAAATCGGCGGTTGTAAATAGCATAATTACTGTCCTTGAGCTGGATTATTCGAAAAGGCAGACATCACCAGCGCGAGAACGTGAAACACATATTCTACTGAATGAACAAGAATTCCTTAATTAACTTCTTAATTAATCACTTTAGGGCCCATATTGCAATTTACGAATTGTAGCCGGTGCGCTTGCCAAGACGTGTCCACTTCAAATCAATCTCTAGGATGACACCAGGTTCGAGATATTATTTCCCAAGTGTGGGACGAAATACATCGGTTCTCCAGTTACTTGTGTGCTCCAATGAATAAAATAGCGTCTTGCTAAAAAAGTAAGTGTAATAATCAGTGAATTTTTACAACGAGTTTGATGGCGCATATCTCCAAACTGGTATCCTTCTGGAAATCCATTCCAAGTGGATACACCTCGCAATCTCCCCGGCTACAAATCGTAAATTGAAAAGTGTGCCATAAAGTAATTAGTTATGAAGTTAAGTAGTGCATTTTATTTATTAGTTGAATATGTATTTCGATTTCTCGTGTAAGTAATGTTCTCCTTTCTGTATAATTAAGCTCAAGGAGTAGAATTGTGTTATCTGCAACAGGCGGTATAAAAAATTCCGGAATACTTAGAAATGATCATCCCATATATACTTATTCGCCATATATGCATGCGCCAGCGTTATTGCACCTGCAAAATTTAACGAAGGCCGTAAGTGCGAATCTCAAAAATTTCACAACACTTCTCGGACTAGTCAGTACACAACCAATGTTAGTAAAATAAGTGCATGTCCTGCATTATCATTCCGTATGTTTGACAGTGTCTGAGGAACCAAGACAAAGAGAAGAGAAAGAACTGGTAAATAAATTGAAGGGAATTAACCTCCCAAAGTTCAAACGTCATGCCACACTAAGCAAAACTAAAACTTGTGTGCCTTTATTTGTAGCCCTTAGGAGTACGCTTCATGAAAAAAAAAGAAACTAACAAAAAAAGAACAATGGAATCTTATTTGAGGTAAATAATTATACTCTAGTAATTACTTATTATTTCATTTTATGAACGTACCATATAGATATAGTGTATACGCATAGCGTATCAAAAATGCTATGTGTCCTGCCTTAAGTTTGCGGCACTTAAAACAGTACTTTGAAGTATCAGACTCAGCATGTGAAGAATTCTATATTCAGCTTTGTGGCATTAAAGTGCGAGATGCAATTCAACCCGTCTTCGTAGGTCTTCAACCAACCCTCCCCTTCTCCCGGCCTTCCTTCGCCTATAATCCCTACGGGAACAAAGACTGAATTCCGTAAGAGCGATACTACTTCCCTAAGAGTGGTACAGAAAACACATCAGCTTGAAGCCATAACAATTCAGTCTGTGAAGTCATAAGGGTACTTAACCATGGTTTTTCTTGAAATGTAGGAATTATAAGGTAATCAGAAAGTAAAGTGGATAAAAAAACACTAATAAGCACGTTGCTGCCGATGGGTGACAAACTCACGTCTTCTGCATTGCGCGTGCGATGCGCTTAACAATTGATCTACGGCGACGGATATTCTGCCGTCCACGTTCTTGGGTATAGGTGTGTGTACAAGATGCGACCATGTGAGTGTTAACCAGCGTCACATCATTGCCATGGCAGTGGAATTTGTGGGTCCGGCTCTCACCGGTGGCAAGTTGTTTTAGATGCGAAAGCATCGAATGGTTCATTGAGCGAAAAATTCGGCGTCTGTAGCAGCGAAACGGCACCTAAATTCTGATTGGCTGCGACGTCACGGCACGAGTGCGCCTCGAAGGAGCAGACTGGGCGAAAGGAAACACCTGCTGCAGCAGTAGTGCGCCATTTGTTGCATCAGTGGAGAGGGCATCGCCGCAGTGCCATGCTATCCTCGCTCTCGAAAGTATGTGTTATTAGTGCGTTCCATGTACGAGCAAGTTCTTGCCTGCGTTGTAACTGTGCCTCGGTAAGATCAATCAATACGTGGCAAGCGTCTCAACACGCTCGCTTGCCGGCGAGGAGTTTTTTGCTCGAAGGACCGCTCAGCGCCGTTCAGTTGGACATTAATGCTTTAGCATTCACAACTCATAAGTGCTTTGGTGTCCTGGTATTCTTAAGGCTTAAGGATTCTTTGGCGAGTACCACATCCCTGTCTTGTGAAAAATTTAATGCCTTGTATCTGCAGAAAAATGCATAACTTACAAGGTAAGACATTTAATCAATATAAAGAAGTAAAATGAGAACACACAGGGAGATACAAATAGCTCCATAGAAATTTCATGAGGGATCCTAAAGTAGGTGTGGGCCATATAAAATTTGGGGGTGTGCCAACTGAAGTTTAGGGGTGGGCCAACTTGAAATTTGGCGGTGGAGGGTGGGCAGGCTAAAATTCGGGGTGGGAGCAACCGAAAATTTGGGTGTGGGCCAATTTAGAATTTGGGAGTTGGCAAACTTAAAATATGAGGTGGCCCAACTTAAATTTAGGGGTGGGCCAACTTGAAGTTTGCTTGCGGGACAACTTAAATTTAGGGGCAGATCAACGTGAAGTTTGGGCATAGGGGCGGGCCCAACTGAAATTTGAGGGTGGGCTCAATTTCGCACTGGGCCTACTTGAAATTTGGGGTTAGGCCAGCTTGAGATTTTGGGCTGGTGCAATGTCCAATTGAACGCAGCTGAGCCTCCTTCGAGTAATGAACTCCTTGCAGGCAATCGTCTGAGTTGAGACGCTTGGCGTGTTTTCATTGGGCCTTACCGAGGCACAGTTAGAACGCAGGCGAGACGTTGTGCAGACAAGGAACGCGCGCATAACACAGGCTTGCAAGAAAGACAGCGAGGGTGACATGGCGTCGCGGCGATGTTCCCGACGCAACACCTCATGCGCTTCTGCGGCAGCCGGTGTTGCCTTTCGCCCGCTCTGCTCCGTCGAGGCGCGCTCGTGCCCGGCGTCCCGGCTCAATCGGCACAATCGGTTTGAAGGGGCCGGATGCGGCGATAAAATCTGACAATTGTCTACTATTCTTTGCCACCAGAAAGTCCATTGGTATGCACGCATAAGCAAGGAAAAGAAAGTAAGCAAAAGTACGCGAGGGCGAAGTGACAGCCGAGCCAAACAATGCATGCTTACGCATTAGTAGACAATTCTAAGAATTTCTTTACCTTTTCTTCATCCGCTTTCATCTTCCCTTACGTACATTTCAAATAAAACCCATGGTTGTTTCCATTATGCTTTCCTGGATTTAATTGTCTGTTGGCTTCATGCGGTTGTCTCTAACAAAAAAATCGAGCCCCTCTCGGCCCCTTCTTCATAGGAAACACGCCTAATCATGGAACAGCATGCGAAACAGAGAAAGAGGGGACCAGGTTATTGAATGGCGAAACCTTCGTCCGGCTCCCCTGATGCAAGGGTGGGTGGTCGAGTGGTTAGCAGGGCTCAGAAATGTGAGACGTTCAGTGCCACCAGGATGTCAGGGGAAAAGAAGGGGATGGTGTACCGCACTAGAACTGGGATCGTATTGAAATGGAAAATTTTCATACAATACAAGCCCTCGATCAAGCAAACGACTTTCCGTGGCCGCGCGCGAAGCAGCTCACGCCGTGACAGAGTACATGGGAAACAAAGACGACCGCGGCTTTCGCACCGAGCACTGCGCTGTTTCCCAATAATGTTCGCGCACAGCGTGACGACATTACCTTGTTGCGAAAAAAAAAGATATAACATTAACAGAAGTGGAATACAAACTTGAAACGTCAGCTTTCGGCTTGAAATCCTCATGCAACGTGTGGCCATTGTATAGTGCGAGTTGGCAGGCTAAAATTGAGGCATTGGGAGTCAGAACTTTATCCCCAAGCATATATAACATTTTTTCTTGCTGAATCATCATCATCAAGAGCCAATTTACAACCACTGCAGGGCGAAGGCCTCTCGCAGCGATTTCCAATTATATTCCTGTTTTGCGCCAGCTGACTCCGTTTTGTGCTTGCAAATGTCCTAATTTATTCAGACCACCTAGTGCTTTATTATCCATGGCTGCGCTTCTCTGCCCTCGTCACCCATCTTGTAACTATAATAGAGCATCGACTGTCCGTCCTACGCAATACGTGGTTTGCCTAGCACCCTTTCTCTCTCCTAATCTCAACTAGAACATCATCTGCCACCATTTGCCGTCTAATACAGAGCGCAGTTTTCCCTCCCTCCGTCCCTTCTTGATGACCTACAATCTTCCTTGTTGAATATATGAACTTTTTGGCATGGATGAGCAGAACGTTGATGCAAAGCGTTGACCTCTAGAACAGCAATGTGGTATTGTTGGTATTGCGTAATAGAGTAGTAGTTTTATCGCTAAAAGGAACAGGGACAGAAGAACACGCCAGACACACACGCAGCGCACTCTAAAAGCTTTCGCGACAGAGGATTTATAGGTTAAGCGAGGGGAAATATATCTTACAGGGCAACTTTGCAGGAATAAGTTGTTTTTTTTTTATTCCTACTTAGGGGATCCATCCAGGTGTGCTGACTTAAGTTGCCACTATTCTTTAACGCTAGCCAAAACATACACTAGCACGGTCAATATGGCCGCCGCTTTTAACCCTTCAACTGATAGCTGAACAATATTGTTGACCTAAGAAAAGCATCTGCAAAAACCAGAAAAATCCAAATATTAGTCTGTGCCTTTCAATTCACCTTTATTTATGTGCCTGCTGAACAGTGGTATTCACTAAAATGTCGGGCGTGAGCAGTAGCAGATGCATTAGTGCACATGCATCTGTACCTGAAAAGCGTGGACACGCAATGGTGTAAGAGGTCAAGAAAGTTGACAACAAAGTACAGGGTAACTGAAACTATAAATAGACAACCAGTAGTCATCAGAAACAAAGAGAGATAAACAGAGACAGTGAATTGGATGCAAAGATGGAAACAAAAAGGACCATGGAGATTTACAAGAATGAAAAGAAAATAGAAGGGAAAATTTGCACGATAACACAAAGGGCCGTGCCTTGCTATTTCATGGTGGAGCCGGCTGCCTAAACACAAAAACATACCGGAACAAATATTCGCAACTCGATGAGGCATGTGTGTGCTGCAGGAAAAATCTGGAGACCACTCAGCACATCCTAATATAATGCAAAGGGATTCACCCTGGGAGAACCGTAGGTAACGTACACCTTCCAGAAGCACTTGAATTTAAAGTGGATGGAAGCATCAACCGGCCATCAGTCGAGATAAGCAAGATACTTTTAGAGTATTGGTGAAAAAAAAGCAGGGAAGAGATTAATGCGACCGGATCTGTTACAGTCATAGTTAACGGTAGGAGGTAGATTTTGAAGGAAAAAAAGGTTAAGGAGATGTATACAAAATATTCAGAGCCTTCCCACTACTGTGAAGATCGAAGACAGTGAAGCTGTAACTATGGTGGGTCTGCTGTAGTGAATTTTGCTATACCCATTGGACCACCAACGTCCTACAGATGTCGACAGATGTCCGAAACAGGACATACGTAAAAATCCTGTCGATGGGATCGTTCCATGAACGCGAATAGACTTTCCTAGAAACGTCCCACGAACGTCCTTATGGGATATTTGGACGTCCAAGAGATCTTCAAATACGGATATTTCTTATTACATCATCCCGAGTACGTCCTAAGGACATTTTTGTCAGGATGTAAGATGCTTCTGGGACATCCTGTGTTAGAAATCATCCAAAGGAAGTTTGTGGGACATTTGCTGTGGATTTAGGACATCCACAGGACGTCCATACTGATAATAAATTGACATGATAGGGATCTTCCTCAGAATGTGTCCTGTTAATGTGCCCTGAATGTGTCCTGAAGTTGTGCAGTCTGCTGAATCATTTGACAGAATCATTAAAAGTACAACACTTATTTCAATAAAACGGCTGCAGGAAGATGACAAGAGCAACTTTCAAATGCACTCAGCAGTGTTCAGTAAAGCACATCAATGCAAACAAATAGGACTCAATAATTTGATCATACAAGCTCAACCATTAGAGGTCATGACGAACCATGAGTGAAGCAATTAAAAAGTTTACAAATGCAGTTTGGCTAGCAAGAAAACTGAACTCGCGGTGAGGTCACTACGGAAGTTTTGAGGCTTTGTGCGGGCTAACTTCAGTTGTCACAGGCACATCAACACAAAATGTGCTGAAAAGTTCAGACATGCTAGCCACTAAGGTAGTTACTAGAACCTTTGTGCAGACCGTGTTTAGTAGTTACACTAGCACAAATAATGCTAAAGATGTTCCAACTACATTATGCGTTAACGAAGTTAATTGAGACTAGCTCAGTGGTCATAGACACAACACAAACAATTGCTATATGCTCACCCATTTATAGTGCAAATGCGCTCTGCATTGATGACAAATTCTGATAAAGGCCACCAGACCAAACATCGACACTTTCGAGTAGTGATGAGGCAATTTCAGGTGAGATAATATTTTGCAGGTGCACTTAGGTCACTAAAAAAACTTTAAAAGCCCTCTGTAAAGGTGGGTAGCACAAAGGAAGTTAGTAGGAGGCCACTGCGGGCTGGCTCACTTCAACGATAGCAGGCACATAAATGAAAAATTTGCTGATAAGTGCACAGGTGCCTTAGCCATCAAGGAAGTTGCTCCAGGCTATCTGCAGGCTTGCTTCAGTGGTGCCACGCAGTAAAAAATACTAAAGATTTGAGAGATACGCAGGGCTTTTATAATTTACTATTATTTCAGCAGTTACAAACACAGACACTACACAGGTACGAGGAGATACTATGGAATTCATGACGTACGTTACACCGACAAACCGGCGTTGATGTTTCGCAGGATAACTTGTATGATTAGTAAAGTAACATTAAACATTCTAAGCTAAATTGTAAACTGATAGGCAATTTTGTAAGATTGTCAAGAAAACAATAAATAAACTACTAAATAGAGAAGGAAAGAAATAATTAAATTCGAAAAATGTAAGCTTGGTGTTGATTTTCTGTCCTAGTCACTAACTTTTTTCCATGGAATAGCAGAGTCAGAGTTTTAAGCATGAAATGCTTTTAGCTCCCGTTGTCGGCGACATCAAGAGACCTTGAGCGAAAATCCAGAGCCGTTATGCGGGCACTCAAGATGACAATGGGGCGAGAACGAAACAAGAACATCGGGGCATCGTTGCGAGAGCAAAACGAGACCATCCGGCCAACCTGTCAAAACTTAAGAAAATGCGGTCTCTGGGCCTCAACCCCTTGTACAGGACCGCATCAAATACGCTAATTGCTGCTGAAACAAGTTGCAAAAGAAATATTGCTTCCAAATTCTCCCTGATGTTTGTTCACAATATCACTCAAGCTGTAACTTCTAGTACGCTGAAGTTTGGTTTGTCATTGCCAATAGCAATGTTATAAAGGCATATACAGTGCACCGTACACTTGCTTGTCACCTGTTGGCGCTGAGACAGGGTTGCCTGTGCTATTTTCAACGCCAGCGGTCCGTGAGTTCCGCGGCGTGGGTTTTGCGCCGCCTCCTTCGAAAGATGGCGCCACGCTGAGTCACCAAGCCTGCAGTGACCGGCGCGCCGCAGATGGTTGTTTGGCCGAGACGAACCTCTTTCAAAACAGGTTCATTTCTGCTCAGTAAGCTGTCAGGCCAGCGTCGCTAGACCAATCTGTTTGGCCGGTAGCCACTTCATGCTTACATCTACTCACGATTACGGGAGAGCCAGCATTAAAAAAAATACTTCATCTGTCGGAATTAATTTAGATCCTTGCTTGGTCTTTCCGCATTTCTTTGTTTATTTTCCTCCATTATTTTAGTTTTGCAAGCATCAATGTTTTCATTTTGAGTTATCCTCACCGTCTCCCTCTGCCGTACTGTTGTGTGTTTGTTTTCGTTACTCGCATTCTCGTGTTTGAAATCGTTGTTAGTACAGTACTTTCGAATGCATTAAACCTTTACCATGTTTCTCTGACACCTTCCCCCCGCCGCTTTCATTATTCTTTATAACGTTTCTTTATATCGTGTTTCTGCGAGAATTGAACTGTGTTGTAAACTACAAACTATGCAGTTAGCATTCCCTTGTTGCTTTTTTTAACAGCGAAGCTGTTTAACCTGGGCTTTTGCCACAGGTAAACGCAGAAATGTGGGCCGATCCTGGTGGTAGTGCAGAAAGAGTCCAAGCACAATGGCACATACCCCTGTGAACTACCGAAGCTGTTTAAGCTCGAGGATAGAATAAGAATCCTCGGTTTTTTTCTACAGGACAATGGTAAAGCATCAACATGGGTGCAGAAGCTGACCGTACAACTGGAACAGATCCTTGCAATGATACGTAAAATAACTAGACAAAGGAGAGGAATGAAAGAACATGAACTTCGTAAAGTTATAGAAGCCTTGAGCTTTTCTAGGATAATGTACTATCTACCATACGCTAAGATAACCAGCACTCAGCGCAAAAAGATAGACATTATAATTAGAAAGTGTGCTAGACTTGCCCTGGGAGTCCTAAGTTTGCACCTAACCATAAATTGAAGCAATCGGCCTCTTTAACTCACTAGAAGACAGAATAGACATGCCCAATCAAGCACAAATACAGAGACTTAAATCATCTAATCAGGGTCGACGAATACTGAATAGATTGGGATACGAAACCGCTAACTTACCCCCAATTCCCCCGAAACTACCACCATGGGATGATCTGCCAAGGATAACCGTAGATCCCATTCCAAAAAATATGCACCCGGAAAAGAATCGAACTAGGCGCTCAAAAAGAACAAGTGTAATGCAGAGGACAGAGGATAAAAGCACGTACTACACAGATGCCAGTCATAATGCCGAAATCAGCAAAGCAGCGGTGGTGGGCCATGACTCGATGCTTGTGAAAAATTACTTGGGAGTCCCAATGCCTCACGACGCGGAATTGCTGGCAGTAATGCTCGCCATAACGGAAATGGCACACACATCTGACACGATCACAATCCAAACAGACAGTCAAAGCGCTTGCAGAGACATTCAAAATGATGACGTTCCTTGCCACATACGCACAAAGCTCCACATGTACATGCATGCTCACCCCCTTCTACACATACGCATACAATGGGTTCTAGGCCATCAAGGATTGCGAGGAAATGTAAGAGCACACCAGCTCACCCGCGCAGAAAATCCGGGACTTCCTATACTTTGGCCTGTTGAAGATACTTACAACCCCAGAGAAGAGCAGAAGATGCAGCGGAAAGAAAGGATACGTATTTTGAAGTCTCGCAGGGAAGCATCAACAATTCTCAACACACCATCCTACACGCATTCGAGAGAGGACGCCTCAATCATACGAAAAGCACAAACATACACATTACTCACACCACACTATACGCATTATATTAACAGGGACCCTGGCTCCCCCACTTGTAAACAGTGCGGGGCCTATCCATCAAATACACACATCTTGTGGGAGTGCCCTGCAAACGCCATCTTCAAAAAAAGACAATACCTTCCAAATTACCACACAACCAGCGTCCTGGCAGCTGGGAGGGGTGGACCACTCCCCCACGAAGGTATGAAAAACTATGGTGGCCGCTTCTGGTGCAGCACATCAAGAACGTCCTGGGCCAGGAGGCATGAGCCTACCAGGAGGCCCGGACTTGGGCTTTAGTTCCTTCGGGGCTAATAAATGTTATTTCTCTCTCTCGAGGATAGTCCGTCGAGTGTACGCCGCAAAACCTCCACCTGGCGATGACGTCACCATAGGTCGCCGAGCAACGATTGGCCCCATCTGCACCGACCACGCCGAGCCTCGCTACAGCTGCGTGAGCTGTGACGTCATCGCGTGCGCCGCATCGCTTCGCCTTAGCTTTGCCGAGCCATGACATCACCGCGCCGTGCGGAGTGGTTGCAGCTGCAGCGCAGAGGCGGAACTAAGCCGTGACGTCACTGCGCCGACCCACGGGATATATAGCTCCGCCTCGCCGCCGCGGCGATACGAAAGCGCCGCCATCTCCGCGCCAAGCACACCGCCGCGAAAATGCGGCAGCCGAAGAAGAGCGTCACTGCCGAAGAGGAAGCGCGGCGCGAAAGCCGCCGCTACGCTACTCTTACCTGAAAAATATGCAAATGCCTTGTAGCTGGACTGAAACAAGGTAATGTTGTTTGCCGTCGCACGAATATAGATTAATTTTTGCATCCCGCCTGTTTACATCAATAGACTGAATTATTCTACTTCTCAAATGTTATAATTAGTTGAAAAGTGTGAATGAGAACATTGTAGAGCAACATGAAAAACTCCCGATACAGCTTTCTGTTGCTCAATACGTGCTACATTAAAATATTTCTAGGAGCGTGAATGATGCCCGCGAATAGACGGAAAATTGCCGCGTGACTGGCCGTTCGAGACAAATTGCGTGTACTCACGGGCTTCTTTCCCACTCGGAAAAACATTTTTATGTAGCACGCATTGATCACTAGCACTCAGTATCGGGAGTTTTTCATGTTGCTCTACAATTTTCTCATTGACACTTTTCATCTAGCGAGAAAATTTGGGAAGTTGGATAATTAATTAGGGCTATTTATGTAATTAGGCGGAATGCAAAAAATTATATCAGTGTCTCCAAGCGATGACAAAGCACATTACCTTGGTTCTGTCCAACTTCAGTGGTTTTGCATATCTTTAAATCTCGGTGCGTGATAGTTGGGTGAACCTACATAGATTTTGCTTCCTCAGTTTTCCAATTTTGTCACAATAAGTGTGGCTCGTCACCCACTACCGTAGAAGGTTTCATGTAAAGCTAGTATAGTCAACCCTGTAAAGAAATACAATCAACTGAATACTCACCCATCCAGTCGGGCTCCCTGAAGTGGTGCACTATCTTGTTCCAGTCAACCGACAGCCGCTTAATGGTGTTGTACGCCTCGATGGGGCTGGCCCTGCGGCTGTCGTACTCATGCTCGGCTGAAGAGTGCGTCAGCTGCCGGTCTTTGTACGCCTTCGTCTCGTAGTAGTCGTTCAGAAAGCTAGAGTCGATAGCGAATAATATTACGCTCATATATATATATTCAACAAACCCGATTTTATGAAACTTTCAATTTAACAAAGTGCCATTCGAAATCCACCCACAAATATCTTTAGAGCCAAACCTTATGAAAACCAGAAATCCTCGATTTGAACTTAACGTCAGCCCTGTTTAACAAATGATGGATTGGAAACACGGGTTAAAGCAATTGATCAGGGAAGAGGCGCTGTGTTCAAAATGACTCAAAATTACGGTAAAAGCATTACCTCGGTGCTTTCAGACGGTCTGATCTCCGTTTACGCAACTGCCCGTTGCAGGGCCTCAGTCTCAGCACACAGTTGAGCGGCCGGAGGAGAATGTTTTATGAAGAGAAAGGAGGAGAGGTTGACCGGGAGAGCGCGTATCTGACCTACCACTCTTTGTCGGGTTAAGAGGGAGAGACAGGGAAAGGAAGTGGTTGATTGCAGGTGTCTAAATACAATAAGCTATATACGTGGACTATAGACATACGGCGCCCACAAGAGTGTCCTCACAAAAGTTAACCTAGAGTGCGCGCTTCAGTCCGGCCGTGCTCACCATTGCGAGCGCAGCGTCCGCTCTACCAGGTGGCGCCAGCTGCCTTGTCGCTGCAGAGTTGAACCCTGCTTTGCTTGCGCTGTCTTTATTATTGCGACAGAAATTATGTGGACACTCCAGGCGCGTTTTTGTCGTCCCCGTCGCCGTGATGTTCGGTATAAAGTTCAAGGGTGATAACATCGTCGCCGCGCGCTGTATGCTGCATGTGCAAGTGAAAGCGTTCGAGGGTGAGCCGACGATGGCGGCTCAATCTCGCGTGCGCAAGGGAACAAAGTGGGGAGGAAGCGCGCCTTCTTCCAATGCGCACAAGGCACCGGGAGGTGGGGGTTGCGTTATATTGGGTTGCGTTATATTTTGGCTGCTGCTGCGTCTGGTGCGGCGGCGAGTGGTCGCGTGGGCCTTACCTTGAAAGCGATCTGCGACGGGGACAGAGTCCGCCATTCACTGTGTTTTCGCCGTTTAGTTCGCGCTGAAATGAGAGGTAGCACGAAGTTCAATTCACTCGCTGTTGCTGCCGCGCTTCCCCGCTCCAGCGTTTTGACAGCGAGTTTCCGTGGTCATCGAGTGATATGGGTTCATGTTTGCTTGTGTGCGCGCGGCAATATGCTCGTTAATTTTGTTAGTACACTTTAAACGAAAATACCCCCACATGGGAGTTTTAACAAGGTGATGTTCCCTATATACTCCCATCCTTGAATATTTACTCTGATGTATGGGAGCAATACAGCGGCAGTGCCTCGTTACACTCCGCTCGCTACCTGCGGGAGGATAAAGGCAACATGACGTGATTTTACTCCGCCTTCAAAATTTTCTTCTCTGTGGGAACTGTGGGAACAGGTTGGTCACGTGGTGCTTCCCATAAGGCTGTGCGCCGCACCAGCGTCCGGCCGCGTTCGGCGGAGTCGGCGGTGCTTATGGCTGATGGTTTGTTTACATCTGTGAAGTGGCATTCCGGGCGAGCGTTTTGCCGATTTTCTTTTCTATACTTCTTTCCAGAAAGTGCTATAGGCATGCCTGAAGCTCACTGTATCTCATCTTCATGTACGTTAGCTGTGATCACTTTGCTGGCAACGATGAATCCAAGAGCAACCTTTTCAAGTGCAGAAAAAGGCTTAGGTGTGACCACGATCTCTCTCTCTCCGTGATAGCCGCACATGAATGCCATATTCCGACTTCGATGCGGTGTTGTGTTACCACTAAGTAAGACCGTAGTGCAAGCAACTCTTTTAATGAATCTGTATACGGATATCCCCGCCCAAGAAATACGGTAGGACGCAAGTACGTACGTACTGTGAATAAAGCTTCTTAATGAGTGATGTTAATCGAATTGTTATCGCGCTGTTCTGTTTGGATCACGTCGTTGCTTCGGATATTGCATTAAAATCATACTCTATCCAAGACACGGATTTAGAAGCATGCCTGCTGGCTCCGAGTGTGAGGATTCGTTTGACAGATCAGCGATATAGCTGCGTTTCACAACCGAGAGACATTGCTTGGCCGCTGAGCAAGTAGTAGGGTCTTGAAAAATGCATGACTACGCAATTTTCGATGTTACGAGGGCTACTACGGGTCATGCTCACACGTAATAAATTGTTGTCAGGCCACCATTCTTTCGCACGAAGCTAATTTTGTCGTGAAGCACGCGCACTTACATTTTCCCTGCTTTCTGTAACTAACGCACTGCTTTTTGGCCGCGAACGCCGGCAGTTTGCGAAGTCGCTTCAGCGCTCACAGAATGTCATGCTAATTTTGAAAAATTATGCCATTTGTATTGTTTTCTCACTATTCTGAATTAAGAGTTTTGTGTTGATTTAGGTCTCATGTTAATTTCCTAGAGGCAGATCTCATATGTGCGATCATGTGAGTCGTAATTCTGAAAACAGTACAGCTGCTCGCTTGGCCGTTTTGAGGCACACAGTATCGTGGCTATATATACTGGCAGGGTTGATTCTTGTTTTGTGTCGCGTGTACGTTGGATTTCTTTCGAAGTTCTTCATTGTGCGTTTCTCAAATGTTTATGTGTTTGTGAATGTCATGGTTTGTCTGGTCTCGTTCACTTGTTTCGCAGAATTTGGCTTGGTCTTGTGTGTATATCTCAAAATAAGACCTATAGCCGCTACATATAAAGTACTCCACTCAAATTGACGTGATATTTCTTATACTCCCGATGCACTTCGAAAAAATACGTCCAGCCGAAGTAAAAAATAAAAAAAGACAGAAAAAAAGAAAACTCCCAAGGCACCGCGCAAAAATTCGGCCCGCACGGAGTAAAAATTATGCTCCGATCATTCGGAGCGTAATAAACTCCCAACCGGGGGGTCGCTAGAGGACAAGCATTATACTCCAACCTGAGAGTTATTTCTCTTTACATTGTAAGTGAATGTTCACAAGCTTATACAGTCGATAAAAGTAATATCCTTACTTCGTATAGCTGTCTACTAATTTGCTATCACAATCGATGCTTCACCTTTCGGGCGAAATTGTGAGGTTTTTATATAACTGATTACGCATGCTGCTCATTATGCCCGTGCCGGCAAAATTTTCAATTGATTTGATCTTGATCAAGCTAAATGCTAAGTGGATGAGGAATTTAGGCATTGTCTATTTACCGAAGTACTAAAGCTAAGGAAAAAACTTATTGTTCCCATTGACTTCTTTCACTCGAGGTTTAGTTGAAGTAGTAGCTGGTTGCCTTATTTAGAAGAAAATAAAGGAAGGAAGGACATTTCTGTCTAGCCGCGGACCGGAACTTCCGGCTGCCAGCAGAGCGTGGTGGGAAGGTGAACTAAAGAACAGGTAGGAAGGATAGAAGAAAAGAATCATACCAGATAAAAGAAAGGGAGATCGCGAGAGGCAGCGCGTGGGTGATACGTGGGTGCCATTCACAGCAGCCGCCGCCGACAGACCTCCACGCATGCGGCGCTTTGATTCCATACATGGTATCGTTGGACGCGCTTGCCGCATGCCATCGGTGAACAGACGACGGCACTATATTGGCTCCATCTCGTTATACGGTCGTCGCCCGTCTTGCCCAGCGCTATGCCTTCTCACGCTTTGGCCACATCCTCCTCCTCCATTTGCCTCCTCGCGTTCTCTTCGCTATCGACGTTTTTCATCGCCGCTGCGCTCCGCATTTGCTCTTTCATTTTTCGCTGTGCTCGTTCGCTTGGTTACGCCGAGCGACAACGCCGAGGCTTAGTACAGGAACGGGCGCCTAAGAGCTGAGCTCTAAAACTTGAGCGTAGGTGGAGTCTTACGCACTCACCACTTGCTGGGGACCAAAGAGACGATGTCAGAGGGTTCTCAGGTGACACACCCGGTGACGCTGATAGCGCTTGCGATACCCGTGCGCACGCCGCGAAAGGAAGATTTTCCCTCTTCCGAACCTGCTTGGCGCCCGACGCAACGTTTTACGAGCGTGTGACGGTCATGGAACCCGAGAATTCCCCCAAGATGAAGCCAGAGATCTTAGCGGGCAATACGGCCGGATGATTCTCAGCGTTGACAGGCAAAAGACCTCACAATGTTCAGTGACGACGACGGATCGGCGGTCGTAGAGATAAGCGAGAAACTGTCGAGGGACCAGATGACAGCTGAACGTTAACCTTCAGTGAAAAACTAATGGTTTGACTTGACATTTGTGAGTATGCGGCTCGCATGTGTGCGACGAAGTATTTCCTAACGTAGGCTTTACGCTGAGCCTGCACAGCACTTTTCACACACATCACTCGCACCCGTGTGAATCTCGGTAGGTGCCTAAGGATCCAGATGACCAAATTAAGAGGCAATGTGTGGTATAAGAAACGGCAGAAGCGCTTACATGCAAGCAACACGGCACGCTATAGAGACCTGGGGCCCGTAGTCACAACAATCTCTCACACTAGGACTGTTCGTAAGCACAAAACCAGCCAACCCTGTTGCTGGACATAGTATTTGCGAAGGCTGCCAGCCCATGACAAAGAGTAGTTGTGATCGAAAAGCTTTGCTAATTCGGCACCAGTTGCGAAAGGCCGAGGCTCAACATCCTAGCCAAAGGCGCGATGATGGAAGCATAGTTTTTGATAAAGCGTCCGAAATACGAGTCTGCGAGTTTGTTTCCGAGTTTGTTACCAAGGTTTGACGATTTCGCGCCCTCATCAAAATACTGAGACTCGTCAGCTTGGTTTGTGCTACCGTCTAATAGGGAGCAGGTCTATTCGAAAATTAACCGGCCGAGCTAGCGTAAGAAACACACAAGAGCAGCCCTCGTCCCAAAGAACCGGCAGTGACCGCATGGTGCCTTACAGCGAGTTTATAGATGACTATCGTTTGGGGAGGCTAACCTATCCAGAGGCACACAGAAAATTAGACAAAACAATCAGTTGCATGGAGACTACTACAGACAGGGATGTACCCCAACCCGGTAATATAATCATAGTCAGCGCCTCCTCTATTTTTTCAATGCCAGCCAGATGCGGCCGATCTAACGGTTCTCCACTCTCTCCGATCGCCCTTTGCCACTCTTCCCCGTCGGCTCGCGTTCGCGCCTGCTTTACGGTCATGGGGGAGAATACCCTTTGGGTAGAGCCTCACGACGGAAGTCGGAGGAAATAATCCTGACAGATGCGGGAAGCATCTACTGCATCTCATCCGGAACGGCAGCGGCGCGCGCTCAGATGCACGCGTAACGCAAGCAGTCGTACCCTCTGGGTAGCGTCACATCGCGGCAACTCACTGAACTAAGGCGGACCAACGGCTCCCGTTGCGGAGCGAGCGATTGCACTTGCGTTGAAAAAATATAGGAGGCGCTGATATAGTCACTACTATTCAGAACTACACAGCCACAGATGCAATAAACTGCACAGCAAAGGCGGACCTCAAACACATACTGTGGGCCTGCCTATACAGTCATCACCACAGACAAAGCCAGAAAAATTATAACTACAACGGACCCCATCCTGGACAATCAATAAAGCGATTCTCTCTGTTTTGAATTAATGTTCGGCTTCAAGAAAGTAAGTATAGACTCCCGAAAGTGTTCGACGAAAACGGCCAAATAAGGCATGAATACGCGTAACTAAACGAGCGCTCACACTAAGGTACGCCAGTAATCGCTCACCTGCGCATGTATCCCAGCTTGGTCTCCATGCGGTGCAGGAATTCACCGAGCTTGTCGACGAGCCTGCGCTCTAGGGACATCAGGTCCTTCATGTGCGCCACCGATGAGAAGACGTTGCCTGCGCTGGCCGCATCAGGGTTGAGCAGGGAGGCGAGCCAGAGCGTCGCAAAAGTCACGAGCAGTAGCCGGCAGCGCATCGCTGATGCCGAAGGAAGGGTCAGCTACGAAGCACCCATCGGGAGGAAAGGCCTGGGCGAGAAAAAGCGGTTCGTTCTTGAACAAAAAGGACGTATTTTTAGGCTCTCGAGACCGAAGTGCCCAGCGACGCAGTACTGTTTTATTGTCCGTTTTTATTGCAAAGCCATTTCTTAAGAATCTCAAAAGCAAAGCCCATTGTTTGAGTAAATGCTAGGAGTAGTGCGCAGAAGAGAATATGAATGTGAATAGAGTGACCATTTCTCAAGTTAACTCTTGTAAAATCCATGGAGGAGGACTAGGAAAAAGGAAGAAAGGAAAGGCAGGGACGTTAACGAGACGCACGTCCGGTTTGCTACCCTACACGGGGGAAGGGGTTTAAAGGGATGAAAAGTAAGAAAGGAGAGAGAGGGAAGAAAATACTTTCAGTATGAACACGTGCGATTGTCCAACATTTCACAATCGGTCACTGAGGCCACTCGACTTCATGAACTGTAACAATGCCCGCGTCGCTTTGTAAGCCATGCGACGCGTGGGGCCATGGTCCAAGAATCTTTGTCTCTGAAAACGGTCTGCTGTCTAATCGGTTTAACACACTCCGAAGAATGTCGCGTTCGATGTCATAAAGATGACAAAAACACAACACGTGTTCCATCGTCTCCTCACAGTTGCACGAGTCACAGATTGGTGTGTCGGACATGCCCTTACGGAATGATGAGTACGCTTTCGTAGAATCCATGCGTATCCCAAGCGCTATATGGGAATCGGTTGAAGCGAAGACTGTTTTGTTGCTGGCAAAGAACGCCGCTCTTGTGGATAATGAAATTAAGGCGATGGAATGTTGGCATGAGGAGAACGGCATGTCTGTCTAGGAGTTTACATCTGCGATTGCTTATACTACAGCAACTGCCGCCTGGAGATGCCAGGGCTTGCACTATCTCCGGTACCGGCCCAGTGTGCAAGACAACATGGTAGCACACGCAAAGTGAAGGAAGAAAGCAAGAAAGCTTGGCTTAAAAAAAGATTCAGGCAGAGCCCACTTCACGATGACTGTTGCCGTCAATTCAATTAGCATTCAAGCAATGAGCGCCATTGTATTGTTGAAGAGACATCTCTGGCACCTCTATTTACAGTCGGCTATGCTCATTTTGAGGTTAACATTGCTTCGGGAATTTGCAACGTACACTCTCTCCGGGATAAACCCATTTCCCTATCACACGTCAATTGGCAAAGCCAGTCATTATCATGACTGCGTGAATGAGGATTAAATGACGACGATGAAATTATGTAAATTGGTCGATGGAACGTAACAACTTTGACTTGCGATGGAAGGATGTTTCCTTTGAAAACAAGTTGTACACAGCGCGAATTGCTAAGACGGGCTTGCAATATGATAGGGATTTCCGTCACCGGCTTGATAAGATCGGAAGTTCACTTTCACTGATGGAAGTGTCGACACCGTAACTAACACCTGTCGTAGAGTCCTTGCCGTTTGGTGTGTAAGAACGTAGATTGATGTTCCCCAACACATAGTCTTTGTTTCATGCATCCAGTGCATTATGCTGCGTAACGTCTATAGCGAGAACATTCTTGCGACCATTGATCCTCGCATCTGTGGTTTGTCCCGGGGCGAGGGCCTCGAAAGACACCGACGGGGCTTGACGACTGAGCCGGTTTATACTAACAGCAGTATTCACCAGTTCAAAAAAAAAAAAATCGTGTGACCTGATGGCTCTCGCGTAATCATGGTATCCTAACGTTCTGAAGGTGCAGGCATAAGTAGTTATCTCTTTGCTTTACGCCTTGTCACGGGCACAAAGTCGCCTTTAGCCCTGCTGTCGTCACTGGCCGTAGAGTATATCAGCGTGTCCTCGCTGTCGGTGTCGCTCGGGTGGCCGGAGCGCTTTCTTGGAATGGCTGCAGTCGACGTGGAAGGTATCGGAGGAGGCGCCGGTGATTCCAAGTGTACTTCCGCAGTCACAAGAACGGCGTCTTCCGCAAACACTAAAGAAAAACTTCAAAAATTAGGGACACTGAAACCAGCGTTCTAAAGAGAAATCACTTCATTTGATTTCCTTCAAGCGTCACTAGGCCGAGCTAATGCGGTTGTTGATACGATTGACACAGATACTCACGGTCTTTTGAGACAGCGTCCCTACTGCGAGTAAGCTGCGGGGCGTCGTGTAATACGGAGCAAGTTGACGACATGCTTCCACGCGCAGTCATCAGACCTTTCTTCAACCCCTGGTCCTCTCCTGTTGTACTGGTTAAAAACCTCACTGACAGGTTACGATGCTCCCTAATGCGAATTTTGAGCGCACCTGTTTAGGTGTTTTGAAATCGCGATATATTGTGGCAAAAATTGACAGTCACTTTAGCATAGGCCAAAGAGGGTGAAGGCGAAAGACTGCGCGCTCAAGAGAGATTCATTAAATTACTTTACATTCTTATTCAAATGCGTTATTTCTTATTAATTGTGTTCTACCATCAAAGGTCGTCAGTTCTAGTGCTTTAATTGACGCTACCTTAGTTAACCGTGCCTTAATTAACTTCGCCCTAATTAACACCCAAGGTCGTGGGTTTGAGTGCTTTAGTTAACTCTATCATAATAAGTTGTGCCTTAGTTAACTTTGCCTGAACACCAAAGGTCGTGTGTTCGAGAGCCTGAATGAACTCTGTCCTAATTACCTTCGCCTTTCTTGGCATGATGAGCGGTATCCAAGCCAGCTGTGGAAGACGACGACGAATAGCAATGGCATGAGCGCATCAGTGCGCGAGGCGAACTCGCATGACTTTCTGTACCACACAGCGCGATTTCAAGGCAACCATCTGATGAGGCATTTAGGCTTTTCGCCTTAAAATTTGATTCTGAGCGACAGGGTCCCCTCGGTAGCGGCGCTGAGCCTCCCCTTGGGCAGCTCGTTTAGCAGCTGCGGTAGACAAAGCATTTTCACCGGTTGCATCGCTCATTGTTCAGAAAGAAAACGTAATCCGGGAACACGTGGCTCGCGCGAAGCGCATTCTCTAGCTGCGACGGCGCAGGTGAAGTAGCAGACGCGCAGCAAGTCCCAAGCTCACGCCAGCGCTTTTTTTTTTCCAGATATGGTATCGCTGCACGCGTTCGCCGCATGCCTGGTCACCGCCGTGAATCACGTCTCGCGCGGCACCCTGCTTTCTTCCTCACCGTTTCGTCATACTTAACTTCTCCGCTTTCCTCATCACATTCCTTCATCGCCCGCTGCACTCAGCGTTCACTCTTTCATCCTTCGCTTTGCCTGTTCGCTCGGTTACGGTGAGGGACGCAGTCGCCGACGCTCAACGCTGGAACCGGTGCCTAGGAGCTGCGCTCTAAAATAAAAGTGGCTATATTAAATTCCGTGTGGATTAAAGCCCCTGCATACGCAGTTTTCGCCGGCCAGGTTAAGTACCGCCAACCTACCCTCCTCCTCCACGCTCCTCCCTCACTCACCCCCTCAGTTTCCGGCGTCAAGCGGAACTTACGTAGTCCCAGCTTCCGTTTTAAACGGAAGCGACGTCACTGCTTCGTAGGGGTGCTAGCGTGAAACAAGCGAAAATTCAGGAACCGTAAATCCCGGAAGTAGAAAAACCGGAAATGGAAACACCGGAAGCGGAAACTGCGGAAGCGGAACTACAGCGGCACACATGAAAGGTTGGCGCTACTTAGCAGAAGCGGTGGTGGCGCGTGGACGGAGGGGCTTTAGGGTGGACCACCGGCGCCTGCACAAGATTGCTGGCAAAGACATTTATACTCTTCCTCGAATAAGACGACAGCCTCGATTGCCTACAAGAGGTCCGTTGTTTTAGATGCGAGAGCATCTTATGCTCGGGGCAGTGTCCGTTCTGCGGCGTCCGCACCCATACTGCGCATGCGCTACTCTCCCTCATTCTCCTACGCAGGTGTGTGCTCTCCTCCTTCCCTCTCGCACTCTCCGCCACAGGTGCGGCGCAGCAAATCATTGCATATAACTCTCTCACTCTCTCCCTCTCTCTCTAATGGTACGCCGGTAAGCGGTGCAAGTGTCGCGGCGCAGTATAAAGTGCGCGTTCGCCGTGCTTCCGTCATTGCGAAACGCCATGAACAACGTCAACGTCGGCGCTAGTTGCAGCGGCAGCGCCACCGCCGCGGAGCAAGATACCGCGTCTTCAAGATACCGCGCGCACCGACGCTAGGGAATCACGTACTATCTCTAAATAAAGACGCAACAACCCCGTACAAACGTCTCCTCTCTTCTGAATACATTATCTCACTCCAACTTTCATTGGGTTGTGTTGCCGAGTGAAACCAAACAGAAACTCGATGCGCACCCCCCCTCCCCCCCCCCCCCCCCCGCCACCCCCCCCCGCCGCGATGCTTTCGCATGCCACCTTGGTTGCCCGTAGGGTGAGATGATGTGATTTTTTTTCTGCCGTCGACTTGCGCCAGCGATATATTGTCACCTCGCTATGCCGCAGTGTGACTGTCCAAAGACGATCACACCTAATTACTTCGCGACCCGTGCCACGCGATTATGAATCTGCTGCACCATCCGACATATATACAGACGCCAGTGGTGTCGCTCTTGGTGTAGTTCTCGTGCAGCGCAAGCTCGCTTACCTGAGCATGTGTTGGCCTATGGAAGCCGCACCCTGACCAAGGTGGAAGAGAGTTTTTCGTTCACCGAAAAAGAGTGCCTCGCAATTGTGTGCGCGCGAGAAACAGTTCTCCCCCTTTTTTACGGCATGCCTTTCAACGTTGTAACAGACCATCATGCACTCTGCTGATTGGCCTTCCCTAAAAGGTCCCTCTGGTAGCCTCGATTGTTGGCTTTTCGCATACAAGAATTCCACAATTTCGTCGTTTACCGATCCTGGCGCAAGCATTCTGACGTGGATGCTCTCTATCAATCACCCGGAAAATCCGACGAAGGGCCACGTTCAGCGGTGGAATTTCTCTGTATGCTGTGTCAACGCTTGTGTGCGACACAAGAAACTCAAAGATCGCTTTGACAGTCTGAATGTTGCCCATGTGTGTAGGTACGCTGATGACGTTTTGGTTTTCTTACAATATATGACGAAGGAACTGTTTGAAAATGCCGTTTCTGATGCAGGCGCAGTGTTCTCTAATTGCCGCTGTCCTTTGGTTGGGAAACATGTGGTCTCCAGGGACAAATTTATTAATTTTTTGGGCCTTGGGATGTATAGCTCCGCCAACGATGTCTGATGGTGTTACAAACCAAGCGGAAACAAGCCTGTTCTTCCATTTCATTCGTCCCATTTGAAGCAAATGAAAAGAGCGATAGCGCGCTCATGTTTTCCTAACGCGCTTGTGAAGTCGTGTGAACACCGATGTGCCGCTATAGCGTCTTCAACTAGGCACGCCATCTTGTGAATTCAGGGTATCCATCGGTCATTCTTGCCTCATTAGCGGAAGCTCTGCTGAAGTGTTCAAGGAGCGCTCGCGTAACCTCGGACCATGACGCCTACGCCTGCATTCAAACACCACTGGTCATTGGCTACGCGCACACTGTGTCGTACAACTTTCGTAAAATAGGTCGAAAGGCTGGTGTAGACGCTGTATTCTGAGCGCCTGCGCGGTTGTTCTCGCTCTGTAAGCCATCTGATGTCTGTGAATTCAAGCACAAGCAACCCTACGTTACCTGCACGGAGCGGATCCTTTATTCGATTCCGATGACGTGTGATAAGCTGTACGTTGGCCAGATAGGGAGATGTATGAACACAAGGCTCACAGAGCATAACTACCACTGCTCTAGAAAAGATATCGGTCACCTTGCCTTCCATTGTAGGCATTGCGGATGCGGGCTAGAAATGTAAGATACAAAAGAGTTGTGCAGGGAAAGAAACAAGCTGACACGGGAAATTATAGAATCAGCTGAGATTGCGAAGCGCAAGGAAAAGTGCACCAGTTTCTCCTCAGTCGCTTTATCTGACAAACGAAAAACTTTTTATGTATCTTAACACCGGTAGATCAGATGGTGTATTTCACTCGCGTTCTTTCCCATTTTCTCTGTTTCCTTTTTCTTCTTTCTTTCTTGTTTTTTCTGTCTTCTTTCGTGCAGTATGAAGGGTTGTCAAGTATGAAGTCTCGTCCTGCATGATGGCTGTTAGCTTGCATGAGTAGTCAAAAGTCTGTCTCGTTCTCTTAGCTGAAGTGCTCCACGCATGCGCTGGAACGCACGATTATGTATACTTATTCAGCAATACACCGACAGGCGCAGCACAGCGCTCGTGTTTGTTCATTTTGTGTTACCTCTTTATTTCGGAGTGCGCTGCCATATTCCAGCATGATTAGCCAACTAGCCCACAAGTACGTCTTAAGATAAAAAAAATGTCGCACAAAACTGGAGCTACTGAGGAGCCGATACATAAGCCTGATTGTTGCAAATAGTAGATAGATAGAATTTATTGATAGGAAAGACAGAGAGGTCGACGTGAGCTAGTGCACTCTAGTCTGCTAAACTGTACTGGAGAATAAGGAAGGGGAGTGAAAGTACTGGGATGGATGATGATGATAAGAGAAGCGGTGAGTGCTTATGTACATCAGACGGTGGCCCTACTAGAGCCGCTCGTCTAGCTTCGTGTCCTGCAGAAACTTCAACTGCGCTTTACTTGCCCGCATTGAAGTTGCATTGTCAGGCTGTGGGCCGAGAATAGCTCCCTCCGACAGTGGTTGCCTGCCAACGCTGGCTAGGGGATTTCCCAACGTTCTTCGCTCCCTAATCTATGCTGGGCAGTGGTATAATATGTGTTCCAGCGTTTCAGGCGTCTGTCCGTGCTCACAATCAGGGCTGTTCGACTCATCCATCAGGTGCGCGTAGCAACGGGTGAAAGCAACGGCCAGCCGAATCCTGTGTATAGTAATGACGCTTTGCTCCGCGTAACCTTCGGGGGCAAACCGAATTTACCGTGTGGGTCGATCATATGTAGATGTGTGTGGATTTTGTCAGCGTGGGCCCTGTATGCCTTTGTTGTAAGGTCCTGCATGAGTGCCGTGATCATTGATTTGGTGTCAGATCTCCAGTAGGCAGTCCGTACTTCATCAGAGGAAGAGAATACCGATCTTGCCTCACTGTCAGACGATTAAAAGGATTAAAGGGATCTTCGTTCGGCTAAAGTCGTCGTGCTTGCGTGAGCTGGCTGCCGCGCTCCGCGTGGCCAGTTGGAGATACAACAGATGGCGACGAGGGTAAATAGGAGTGGACTCGAATAAGCTGCAAGATGAGCCTCCTTCAGCCACCGGAATTCCTGCCAGTGCCGGGAAAGCCAGCCATTCCATGGAAGCAGGGGCGAAACTGTTTGAAAATTATCTGCTGGCCTCGGGGAACAACGTCCACTCTGCTGCTCAGCGCAAGCGCTTTTGCTGAACTATGTGGGCGTGGAAGGTCAACGCATTTTCTACGCATTACCGGAAGAACAGGAGCTTCGACAAGAAAAGAGCAAGACACGAGCACGGCCCAGAAGACGACGGGCAAACAGGATAAATTTAACATCGCTTTTTCTTCTTCTTCTTCTTTCCGGGGTTTTACGTGCAAAAAAAAAAAAACCGTTCTGATTATGAGGCATGCCGTAGTGGAGGGCTCCGGATTAATTTTGATCACCTGGGGTTTTTTACCGTGCACTACAACGCAAGCACACGGACGTTTTTGCATTTCTCCTCCATCGAAATGCGGCCGCCGTGGCCGGGATTCGATCCCGCGATCTCGTGCTCAGCATCGCAACGCTTTAGCTGACTGAGCCGGTAATTACCGCGGCGGGTAATTAACATCGCTTTGACAAAGCTCGAAGATTACTTCGTCGCAACAACTAATGTCGTTGAGCGGCCGTGGGTCTGAGACCGTGCTCAGCTGCCGGGGAAATCGGTGGATTCATTCGTCACAGGTCTTCGTGAGCTTTCTGTTACATGTTACTTCGGTACATAGCTTGTGGAAAAGACTGGCCACCACCAGCTACGGGAGCGACTACTGCTAGAAGGTTCCGCTCTGACCTTGCAACGTGCGCTCGACATCGCGAGAACCATGGAAGCAACGGAACAATATACCCTGCAACTTACCCCACGTACGGAGTTTCATGTAGTGGACCACCACGCATCATCATCCATGCGACCGGAGCGCTCTGCGGTCTCTAGAGCGGTGCTAGACCAGCCAGCAATCACCTTAAGAATTGGTTTCGGCTGCGGCTCCCCGAGGCATATAGCAAGTTCGTGAACGTGCAGAGCCAGAACAAGGACGTGCAACAAGTGTGATAAGTTGGCTCATTTCGAATGTATGTGCTGAAGGCTAGAAGAGCCTAGACAATCACTAGCCGTTCAAGAAGTCATTCTTGAACGGAAGTCATTCTTGAACCCTCCCCCCCCCCCCCCCCCCCCTTCGCGACCTTTCGTGCGTGAGAAGAAGGCGCGTTTGCTCTACATATATGGTGATTGTAAAGGAGGAAAGAGACGCCTACTTCTGCAGCCCTTAAGGAAGCACGGCGCAGAACGCGCGTTTGTTCTCCGCCGTGCGTTCACTCCCCGTGAAAGCGCGCGTCCCTCGCGCCCTTTCACTCGCACATACAGCGTTCGGCGGCGCGCGGCGCTGGCGCTGAGCCGTGCTCCCTCAAGGGCTGCAGAAGATAGCGCCAACCTTTCCCTTTCCCTCAAGAACCACTTATCATCATCATCGCGCGGCGACGATTTCATCTCCATTGACGTCATACGGAACCTCACGGCGACGGCGACGGCGACGGCGACGGCAACGGCGACGGCGACGCCGACGGCAGAAATCTGCTTTTGAGTGTCCATATAATTGCTATCGCAATAAAAATAGTGACGTTTCACTTCGTGAACGCGGGTCACGCGAAAGCGTACGGGCGCCATTCGTGTATAATTCCGATAGCAATGATATTGTTGCGCGAATGACGAGTCAATTAAACGAGCAACTATTTGCAGATTATATTTACAGCAGCGGTTGCCGCGCTGACCGGTTGGATTCACAGCGCGAGCCCAGTTCGTTCTTCCTCCTCTTCGCTGGAGTGATGGCGCCCGCACGCCTCGTTCAAACGACGAAATACAATACGCGTGTAACAATGTGGACACTCAAGGCGCATTTCTGCCGTCGGGGTCGCCGCGATGGCCCGTATCAAGTCCAAGGGCGATAACATTGTCCCCGTGCGCGTGCCATATCCTGTATGTCCGAGTGAAAGCGTGCGATGGTGAGCAGAATCGCGCACAAAGAAGGAAAGTGGGAAGGTAGGGAGGGGTTTGGTTTGTACTCTGGGAGCAACTGCGTACTTTGCGCAGTGGCATGCGCTATATCTTCAAAGTGATCTGCAGATGCGACGACTTCGGGGGCGGTTGACTCGCGGTTGGCCTGCCGCCGCTTGCGTTGCTGCTCCGTCCTTCTTGCACGGCGCTCGGCAACTCGATAGCGAGAAGGACCCGGCACATTCATAGCGCGCACACAACCCCTAGCAACTGCCAGAAGGGGTCAACTCAGCGTGCTCGCGAGGCCATAGCATCAATTACGATTTTGACGGCAGTTTTTCTGAAAAAAGAAAACATATATAAGTCGCACCGTTCAAAAAGACGCACCGACGAAAAATAAAGAAAAACACCGCGACTTATACGCCTGAACATACGGCATTTGAAGTCTCACTAGTGGTCTCGGTATTGTCATAGGGAGGTGTTTCGGGGATGTCGGGGGCGTGAAACTATGCAGGTTTAATGCTTGCGTGATTTGCAATTGCTTTAGAAAATCACAGTCACGGTTGGTTCCTGGAAGTGATGACAGAGGGTGGGGCGAGTATCTGGTCAACAGGCGAAGGTAGGTCAGCACAGGTTCAGACGAGCTGTATACGTCGATTGGGCGATTCCGTGTTTCCGCTATTGTGCCATTAGGTGACGTGCATCGTGGCAAGCCAAGTCATACCCACTCTGTTGTGCCTGAGGGCTCCCCAGCGTGCGCATGTTAGCACAGGCATACTGTAGCGTATCTAGCCCAAGACAAGTGACTCGTTGACTTGGAGCTAACTTCGTTCAGAAGGACCCCATCTCAGTCCAGATATAACCTGAAGAAAGTGCATGAAGTTTGTCAGTTTAGTCCTAAGCGCGGTAACGTGTTTTGTCCGAGAAATATTGCGGCATATTACGACACCAAGAAATATGTGGGTGCGGACTAAAGGGAGCGCCGTTCCATCGACCGTGATGCGATATTGTGACAATGACTTTTGCGTGAATGTCAACATTGCACACTTAGTTGCTGAGAGTTGCAGGCCTTTACGGCGGAAGTACTTCGCTGTGATGGTAGTCGCACGTTGAAGCCTTGCAGGCACTTGTGGACGTGTGACCCCAGATGACCAGATACAGATTTCATCCGCGTACGTACTGATATCCGTTGTGTCAGGTAGCTCATCTGCAAGGTCCACCAGAATTACATTGAACATTATTGGGTTAAAGACGCCACTCTGCGGACCACCCCTGCGAAGCTCGTCTACCAGTTACGCCATCCGCAGTGGACATGAAAATGGTGCGGCGACTGAAATAACGGTACAGCCATGCATGCATCTAGCCACTAACACCGAGATCATCAAGCGCCTGAAGAATCGAATTGTGCAATACATTGTCGTAGGCCTTTTCAATATCCAGAAAAATTGCACGTACCAGGTGGCGGCGTCTTTTCAACTGTTTTACAGAGGATACCAGGTCAATCACGCCGTCAATCTACAATCGGCCTCGTCGGAAACCGTTGATAAAATCAGGAAATCCATCACTTTTCTCGAGTAGCCATATCAGTCTGCTCAGTACCATCCGCTCCATCACTTTACCAACACAGCTTGCTCGGCCGATAATGTGAAAGATCATGCGGACATTTCGCGGGTTTCAGTAGAGCCAAAATAGGACGGCCCTAGTCCAGTTGTCAGGCACAGTCCCTGAGACCCACGTAGAGTTGTAGAGCCACAGGAGAATTTCTCGAGCTTCCACACCAAGAGGACGAATCGCGGAGCATATGATTCCATCTGGTCCTTGATATTATGACCAGTGGGAAGCAGATATCGCAGCGTCGAGCTCATGCACAGTGAAAGGCGCATCCAGATGGTCATCACTAGATAGTGGAAAACCCAATCGCGTTTGTGTTGGTAAAATGCTAGTGACACTCACAACCAATTTGCAGAAGTATTCGGCGACCACAACTTCACAACGGCCTTGCCGTATGACCATAGTGCTGAGCGCGTGCAGCTCTTGTGGAGGCGATCGAAGGCTTCGCAAAATTTGCCAAATTCAAGGGACAGAGGTTATCTCGGGTCTAGAAAGCCACAGAATGTTCTCCAGCGTTGTTTGTCGAGCTTCTCAAGATGCCATTGGAAATGACGTTGAGCCCGGAGATGCACTGACGTCTAATTGTGAATTGGCCCTTCTCTATGGCTGGCCACCAATAGGTCATTTAGGTGCAGATGCGCTGAGGGGTTTTGTGGTGTCACGTGAAGTTGACGCCATGACATCTTCAATATTCGATGGTGATTGGATGGTTCCACAGGCGGTGTTCACAAATTCTTGAAATGTTCGCCAATCGATGCAACGTAAAGTGTGCGGAGCTGAGGGATGTAACCATTTTAGCTAGATATATGTTGACCGATGGTCACTTCCATGGATGTCGAGATCAGTACACCATCACGTTGCATACAGCAGGCTCTTTCAAACAAACGCAATGTCAAGACAACTCCTGTGGTAAGAACCCCGAAGGTATGTTGGCGAGCCATCATTGGTCACCATCAAGCCTTGACTAAACATGAAGTCAGCCAAGTCTCTACTGCGGGCGGTCGTCGAAGCAGAGCCCCACATGGGATGGTGGGCGTTAAAGCCGTTGACGACTATGTGGGGACCTGCACCGGTTTGCAGTATGGACAGCAATAAGAGCAGTCTATGCTCGATGTTGCAGGCGTATATTCTCCAATTACTGAGAATGTGCGCCGCTTGTACTTTAGTGTTATGCACACGTACTCGTTGGAAGCATATGGCGCAACATCTTTACGAAGCTACGTTAAATTCCTACGAACCAAAGTGAGCACTTTGCTTAAATAGTGTTCATTCTTTGACCACAGTGGCATATATCCAGATATGCGCTGTAAGGAGGCCATGTTGAGTTCACATATTACAGCCCCGGGAAATTGGTACTTCAACATCCATTGCCGAAAATCAGCGAGGCAGCCTCCTAAGCCTCTCGCATTCCACTGCATTATTTAGGATCTTCGTAATGGGTTTTCAAACGATGGCGCCATGATACCTTATTGGAGAGCCACGAGGAACATGTAGCGTGGTCTTAGCAACGGGCGTCTGTAGCCCACCGAGAAGTAAATGCATCGAAGTTATGAGGTCTTTCAGCACATTTCGCACATTTTAAGCGAAGATTTATAGGCTCACAACATCACAAGTGTCGGTGGTGGTGGTGGTGTCACGCTGAAAAGTGAGCCGATCCTGGTGACAGTGCGGAAAGTGTCCAAGCTCAATGACACATACCAGGGACAAAAAGAGAGAAAGACATAAAGAGAGAGAGAAAGAAAAGAGAGAGAAAAAGAAAGAAAGAAAATCACAAGGAATATCAGATACGCACACGACAAGCTTCGCTTACCCCCATTTTCTTGACAAGGGAAGGGCTGGTGATTTTTTCAGAATGTATTTATTTTTCATTGTCATGTACTTCGAAGAGCTTTGGAGGAAAAGCGCTTTGGCGGGCTAGTTGCATTGTTGTGATTCAAGATCGCAAGCGTGGCTCGCCTGGATGAGTATAGAGAAATAAAATGGACAGTACTATGTGCGTTATTTCCTTTCTCTGTCCTCGCCGAGTGGCGCTGCATTTTAGAGGCAGCTCTTTGGCACCCGTTCCTGGTTTGAGTGCCACCGTCCCTCGGCGCCCCTTGGTGTCACCGCCCCCCGTCCCCATAGCTGTTTTATTGGCGTCGCTCAGCTTAACCAAGCGAACGAGCTCGTGCCACTGCTCGCGCGTTCATCGTCTTCTTCCACAGCTGGCTCATTGGCGTCCCTCGCAGTGACCATGCGAACCCGCTGGTGCCCCTTCTCGCGCGTCTTCTTCCACGGCTGGCTCGTCACCGTCCCTCGCCGTAAACACACAAACGCGCTCGTGCCACTGCTCGCGCGTTCATCGTCTTCCTCTTCGACAGTTGTCTCGTCGCGTCCCTCAGTGTAACCGCCTGAACGCGCTCGTGCCACTGCTCGCACGTTCGTCGTCATCGTCTTCCACAGCTGGCTCGCTGACGTCCCTCGCCGTAACCGCGGTCGTGCCACTGCTCGCGTGTTCGTCGGCGTCTTGTTCTACAGCTGACTGGTTGGCGTCCCTCGCCGTAACAGCGCTCGTGCTCGCGCGTTCGTCATCATCTTCTTCCACAGGAGGCCCGTCGCCGTCCCTCAGCGTAACCACGCGAACGCGCTCATGCCGGCGTTCGCGCGTTCGTCGTCTTTTTCATCAGCTGGCTCGTGGCATCTCTCGCCGCAACCATGCCATCGCGCTCGTGCCACTGCTCGCACGTTCGTCGTCTTCTTCCACAGCTGGCTACGATGCCGCTCATCATCCCAGCGTTCCGATACTGCCCCTCCCTCTGCGAAAGCACTGATGGCACTGGCCCACTGCCAGTACGTGCGGTGATTTCGGTCTCAAATTTTTTGCCTAAATATATCGCGAAATGTAAACACGTATACAGCTGCGCTCAAATTTGGCATTAGGAGTATCGTAATCGCCGGACATATTAAGCGGAGGTCAAGCTGCCTCAAAAAAATTTTGAGCGCTGCTTTCTGATGGCTCTTTTGGTGTCTATGGCTGGATTCCCAGAGGAGTAGGTGAGCTGCCGCAGAATGACGCCATACAAGATGACCGATCCGAACGTGCTCACGTAGAAGCGTTCGTCAGGCCGAACACGTTGAGCGCAGTGACGACGAACGCCTCGCCCGAGGAAGCGCAGCACCGCGGTAATTTGACCGCACCACACACGGGGCCGCGCTGCGGGTTCGTGCGGCTGCTCAGTCCAGGGCAAAACACCCTCGCCATCCTTCGGGCCTCGGCGTGCAATGAGCACAGCCGGTGCCGAGAGCGGCATGTACACCGAGAGCAGGTAGAGGTTGCTGGCAGGGGGGAGCCGTGCGACCAGAAAGAACGGCTCTTTTCGGTGAAGCTGCACGAGAGGAAACAACAGGTACTTTGAAGGACGTTAGAATGCGCAGCGCTCGCTATATGTGTCTCCACAATAATACAAGTGAGCCAGCCGTGCAGAAAGACGCTCAGTGGTATATTCCAATTCTCGCCAGCATCGGAGACAGTCTACGCAGACAGCTGAGTCAGCTTCAGAAACGTATAATGGAATGCGTCTGGAACCGTCTGGAAGACGATGAGATGGATGGATGGATGGATGGATGGATGGATGGATGGATGGATGGATGGATGGATGGATGGATGGATGGATGGATGGATGGATGGACGGACGGACGGACGGATGGATGGATGGATGGACGGATGGACGGATGGACGGACGGATGGACGGACGGATAAATGGACGGACGGACGGACGGATGGAAGGACGGATGGATGGATGGATGGATGGATGGATGGATGGATGGATGGATGGATGAATGGATGGATGGATGGATGGATGGATGGATGAATGGATGGATGGATGGATGAGCGTCCCCATTGAATCGGGGGGGGGGGTTGCGGGGCCAAGTTGCGCGGCCACATTACGGGTGCCGAGTGATCTTCAGGGTCATTCATTGCTCACTCCAGTCGAATGTGTCTGGGTGGTGTCATGGAAGGCTTGCAGGGTTTTAAACGAAACTCGTCTTGGTCACAGTTGCTGGGATGATGCGCCTTTTGAGGTATTGAGGGACTTGCACAATCCATGTGATTTTAAACTGAAGCGCACGAGCAAAGAATTCAAACCTTCCCAAGCATGTCAGCCGGAAGAGCTGCCGTGTCCTGCTTACAAAGATTACCTTTGTGTTCTGAGTGTCCTTAGATGCAACTGTGGGATTGAAGAACTATGCTGAGCCAAGTGGCCCATTAAAATTAACCAATTCTATCCGCAAACGACTAAGTGTCAGCACTCAGTGTCATGAAGAGTAGCCGTAAATATTATGTGATGAAAGTGTGGAACCTTCTGTCACTAGTAAGACATAGTGCGGATGCCTCACTCTCATTGATATCTTTTAACAGCGAGGCTGTTTAAGCCAGCCGTAATGTGTGGCTCATATCAAGAAGCTGCCGCGCCGTAGCCATGGCAACCAGGAGGGCAGCGACATCCATGAGGGCGGCGCGGCGCATGCCTACGTGGTCTCCTCCCCGCCAGCTCCCATCCCTTCCCGACCACCGCCTCACTTCTCTCCGCGGCGCGCTCAGCCAAGAGAAAAAAACGGGCAAGTTTGCACTCGGTCGTGCAGAGCTTAAGCACAGCAAAACTGTCGATCCTCAAGTCTTACTGGCTGCTACTGCTAGGTATTAACTTGGTTGCTGCTAGGTCTTAACTTGGTTTAGCTTAACTACGCATGTAGGAAGGTATTCTCGAGCGATTATTTTTGGAGGTACCTTCCATTTTGCGACATTTCGCGTGACGAGCGCTGGACGCGTCGGCGCCTACGAGCGACAGCGTTCCTGGCATGCCACAAACGCGGGCAGGCTAACCAAGGTTGGCACAGTGCCAAGAACGCTGTTGCTTGCCGACGCCGAATGCGTTGGCGACATTTTGCTGACGCGCTGGACGCGTCAGCGCCTACGAGCGACAGTGTTCCTGGCATGCCACAAACGCAGGCAGGCTAACCAAGGTTGGCACAGTGCCAAGAACGCTGCTGCTTGCCGACGCCGAACGCGTTGAAGGCTAGCCGCTCGATATCAATCGGCCAGCTTCGCTGTGTCTTGAGCTTTGCGTGGTCTAGTGCAAGCTTTCGCCTTTTTTTTTCTTGTCGATCGGTGTATCGGCGCCAGACATACACTTCACGCTATTGTCGAACCTCTATGCATGGTAATTATAAATGAAATATGCAAATTCGGACATTATGGTGTGTAGGAGAATGGACGTACAATCGATAACCACTTGATTGAGCTTACCAAGCTTCAACAGTACTTTTTCCCAGGATGTGCTGGGGCTGCGGACATAATGAATATGTACGCCCGATAATAAGAACTAACTCGTCGAACGAAACCCTCATCAGCGGCTGTACAAATGCTCACTTGAAGTAATTATCTGCACGGTTTGAAGTGAGCGCCGTACATGCTCTTGAGCACCATGCCATTGGTGCACTTTTCAGTCGATACATACTTGAAGTGTTGCGGGTCCAGGACATAAATTTAAAGCTCGGTGGCTTTACGAACTTTATCGACGCACAGAAGGTACTCCCGCTCATCGCTTTAACCAGTGCACAGAGGTGATCGAAGCCATTATGGAGACTTCGGCGTAAACCGTTTGTTTTTGACAAGTAGCTGATAAAGCTTGACGTGTGAGCTTTCTTCATTCTCTCACTACAAGCATTTTCTTTGTTTTCTTTTTTGTAACGGTAATTCGCACATGTTCTGCAGCTTACTAGCTGTGGTATATTTGGGCTATATGCATCTTGTTACAAGCCTAAGGTGCCACGAGGCCTTCACATATAAGCAGATCGAAGGCAACGCACACCATAAGAGTACATCGACCACATGATGCCGACATTTTATAGCAGAGATGCAACTTATCGTCACATTCTTGACAGTTATTGCTTCTCTTACTGGACTTCACCATTATCATTCTTGAAGCATGTCGTTTTTTTTCTCTTTCTAATGGGGTTACTCACCTTTTGCTCAGCAATGAAGGATGACGCGACAAGTTTTGAAGCACTTCTTTCACCTTCTTCATCTACACTGCAGTAGATACAGCCATAGTAAGGAACGTCGTGTCGGGGCCAAACGAATTTCGTTGTTAAAGAATAAAAGAAGTGTGTACAGAGACTTTCAAGTTGAACGTACGTGCTTTACTGTATTTGCAATGAAGCTTTTATCCCGTGACAATAGAAGTCATGCAAATTACAGCACTAGCCGCATCAAATGTCGGTGGAGTGCCAACATCCTGAAGTTGGTGTGCTTTAGTCTGCACAGGCCATCCACTTACGTTTCAACATACTTAACGTCGTGTGCTTAAATTTGGCATGTATCATACCTTGACCTTATTTCTAACACCCTCAAGGTGGCGTGCGTTCCTTTGCATGAGCAATCCTGTGATTTTATTTTCACTTTATTTTGAAAAAAAAAAAACAACAATAGACACTAACAGGGATGACCCGTCGTTCCCAATGAAAGAAAGAATTCTCAAAGAGAAAGGTACAAGAGGAAGGAACAAATACGCAGCATGAACAAGAAATAAAGTAACACAGATAACTATCACAGCTTCGCAGAATCTAGTGTCCGTCTCCGTTTCTTCGCCGGGCATGGTCGGCGGAACATCTGGCCGTTGGCTCGAATCCATACGTTGGCGACTGCAATAGCAAAAATAGTGCAACGAAGTATGTCGGCTAACCTCGATAAGCGAAACGAAATAGTTAAGGGTAGTAAACCGTGCCTTTTGTTCCGTCAGAAACGAACGATGTGGGATGTGCAACCATTAACCACTTACGAGTAATCGTAGTACGGTACGGTACCTAATAGCGAGACAGATAAGGGTATCCGAGAGGCTAAATTTGTTTAATGCCCCTACAACTGAAACACTCCTACTATATTGTGGGTGATCGTGCGCATTTTGTTGCTTATACGGAATAAAAATAGGCTTCATGCTATATTTATCTGTATTCGGTAACCTCAATAGTAAACGGGAGTTCCCTTTCTGGAGAGTGCGGTACACATGGCGTACATTCACAATATTTTATGGTTTCGGCTATCGCAATCGTTTCCGTTTGAATTTTCCTGTTGACATTTCTCTTGTTCACGATATAGTATGCCTGTGGTGCTTAAAGCCCGTAGATACTGTTGGCGTCAAAAGTATTAAGACAGCAGGACGTGAGGAAACGTTCAATTTCCAAGCAGTTTGCGAGTGTAGCCAGTAAAACCGTACAGTACCATGTTTGTACATACTATTACAAGCTGAAAATAAGAATACCACGCTGCGTACATGCCCAGACTGCGGAAATGTCCAGCTTTTCCTCAGATCACGCGGTCCCAAAGCCTTTGACGATGACTGGGGCACTACGAGTATAGTGAGAAAAAGATGCATTATATTATATTACCCTGCTTTGTGCCATGTGCCACGGAGCATGCGCCGTGCAACGTGTTCACGTCGTAGCTGCCGTCCTCGCGCATGTTGTACCAGAAGGCAGCCGAGCCCTGCAAGGAGAGACGCGCGCACATAAGTGGTGATTTCAATTTTTATATCAGTTTCATGTTATCCTGATTGAACAAGACTGACTTAGTGAAAATCGCTTAGCAAGGCACAGTATGCTAGGAAATGTGCCCGCGGCTCGCTACATTTTACGCTGACAGCAATAGCAACATTGCAGTACTATGATCCGCCACTGTATCTCAGTGGCTCGATCCCCGCCCCGTAGGCCACATTCCGAGAAGGGTGAAATGCAAGAACGCTCGCGTACCGTGCTTTCGGCGCACGTTAAAGAACCCCAGATGGTCAAATAAAATCAAAGCCCCTTTCTTAAAAAAATATGGTTGAACGGGACAGCTTTCTCCCATGCACACTGAATCAGTCCAAAGCCAACGACCACTCAACCAACCCAAGAAATGCTGAGCGACGCGATGCGATGCATATTGATTTGATTGCTTGTTTAGGATTGTATTTTTTCAACGTTGAAGTTGAATGAAGACACATTTCGCTAAGTTGCATAGCCTATATTTTAGATCATGTAGCCGTTGATTACACGCGCACGCTCACGCTTTCTCGGACTGCATACTTTCACGGACGACTGTACACATGCACAGTGCTATCTTGTGATCGCTGACGTAGACGGTAAAAGGCGCTGCCGTTGCCGATACACGGGATCGGCCTTACGGGCACGATCGCGCTCGCGCTTACGTTCGCGTACGGCAGCTTCTTCTGCCGTGCGCTGCACCCGCGGCCTACCCATGGTGACGGCCGGGAATGCATTGCGTGACGCGTATAATACAATGCCGATATATACAGTTCGTGTGGGTAGCGTGGCGTTGCAGTTCCCATTGTTCTTATCGGTACAACTGCAAATGCAAACTGTAGTGTTCTAGGATTGTGTGCGCAGATGCGCAGATTGTTCTATTGTGTAAGTTGGATTTCCTGCAGTGCGTTTTCGGCGTTCACGGACGAATCAGTGAGACATAAAAAGCTTCGCTTTAATAAACCGGAGCTCCACACAACGGCGTCCGTCAGAACCCACTGAGCAGTTTCGGGACATTAAATCTTAAATTTAATATAAATGTAAACTTTGATGGGAAACGTCTTTAACATTGGTAATTGGGGGTCGCTTGCGAGGTTAGACTGTGCGTACGCATACTAGCTGTAACATAAATTAGGCATGTAATTAAGCTTTCTAATGCGTGAATAAATGTAACTTGTGCATTTAGTCAGGCCATTTCTGTAGCATCGTGCCCATACACCGTATGCAGCGCGCACAAGACGTTTCCTGTACTCCACTGCGACTGCGTTCCTGATACAGCCTATCCAATTTTTGTTCTTCAATAATATGAAAGCAGGAAACACAGCGTTCATGACGGAAGCGTAGTCTCATCGAGTAGACAGGTGCTTTGGAAAATCCGACATCCGTGTGCCGGCTGTTATTTAAGCAAAGTTTTCTATGTCTCACCGACTCGTTCGTGAGCGTCGAAAACTCATTGCAGGAAAGCCAACTTTCACAATGGAACTATCTGCGCATCTGTGCACAATAGAACAATCTGCGCATCTGCGCACACAATCGTAGAACACTAGAGTTTGCATTCGTAGTTGTACCGATAAGAACAATGGGAACTGCAACGCCACGCTACCCAGACGAACTTTATATATCTGCATTGCATTACGCGAGCCACGCAATGCATTCCCGGCCGTCACCATGGGTATATGCCGTGGGTGCAGCACACGACAGAACATGCTGCCGTACGCGAACGTAAGCACGAGCGCGATCGTGCCCGTAAGGCCGATCCAGTGTATCGGCAACGGCATGTAGTCCGTGAAAGTGTGAGTGTGTGCATGTAATCAACGGCTACATGATCTAAAATAAATGCTACGGAACTTAACGAAATGTGTCGTCATTCAACTTGAACGTTGAAAAAATGCAATCCTAAACAAGCAATCAAATCACATATGCATCGCATCGCGTCGCTCAGTATTTCTTGAGTTCGTTGCTGTTGTGACGTCATCCGTCATGCGATAAGACAATCGCGTGTCATAAATTGTGGGCTCGCAAACTAGTGCTGGCTGCGCATGCGCCGAGAGATAGCCAGTGCTTATATACGCGCTCGAGTATCGTATGTTCTTTTCTTATTGTTCAGTTGAGGCTGCCAGTGTGCACCTCGATAATAAAGTACGTTCTAACCCGGTCCCGGTGTCAAGCTACAACAACTGGCGACGAGGGTGGGATCCGCGCCGGGTTTCTAGGATGGCCACCCAACCAGTCCGAACGGAAGCATGGCGACCTCTGTTGGGAAGCTACCGGAGTTCCATCCAGATGACGGCAACTTTGAGGTGTACCTGGAGCGGTTCGAAGTATTTGCCGCGGCCAATGACATAGCTGAAGGCAAGAAGCTACCGGTCTTCTTAACGGCTATCGGTGAGAAGGCGTACGTCACGCTGCGGAGTTTGCTGCTGCCTAAAACACCAACTAAGGCGTCATTCACGGAAGTCGTGGACGTTCTGAAGAAGCATTACGCTCCTAAACGCTCCATGGTCACGGAACGGTATCGGTTTCACCAGCGAAAGCAACAACCGCGTGAGACCGTCGCAGATTTCATAGTCGAATTGAAGAAACTCGCTGCAACCTGCGAATTCAGCACCTTTTTGACGGAAGCTCTGCGGGACCAGCTCGTTGCTGGGCTACGTACCGAGGGAGTATGGTGCAGACTGTTGGCAATGCCAGATGACGAAGTGACATGGGAACGCGCGTGCAGCGTAGCCATAGCCATGGAAGCAGCGACGCAAGACACGAAAGAAATGCTGCAAACCAATGCCAAAGGAGCGCCTTCAGAAACGGAAGACATCCTCTGGCAACAGGAAGTCGCGCAACGAAGCAAAGCCCTAACGAAAGAAGCACCGGCCCAGTCCAGCTTCGCAAAAGCAAAGTGGTCAGCGAAAGAAGAAACGAAAAGAATGTGTCATCGATGCGGAGGACAGCATTCACCCGTGAGTTGCCGATTTCTGAACAGTACCTGTTATAAGTGTACGAAAAAAGGGTCATGTTGCAAAAATGTGCAAATCTAAGCTTGTCCACAGTGTAGAGAGCGAAGAGTTCGACAACGAACTACTCACTTCATGTCACACGAACCAAAAGGAAGGCGCGCCCGCCATTTTACTCGAGGTTTTGATAAATGATAAAGTGATACCCATGGAACTTGACACGGGCGCAGCAGTGTCAATAATGTCAGAAATAGAGTGTGCGAAACACTTTCCGAATGCCTCTTGCAGACAAGCAAATGTCAAATTAGCCACCTACAATGGCACGGCAGTCCCTACTGTAGGCGTCATGGATCTAAAGGTGCAATACCAAGACCAATGCTACGAACTACCACTGGTCATAGCAAAAGAAGCGCAGGGGGCAAGAATGCCCACGTTGTTTGGCCGAGATTGGCTTTCTAAAATCAAAATAAATTGGTCTGAAGTCTTGCCTGTAAGAGTTTTGAGGAGACATCGCCTGCTGAGAAATTTCCCGAAGTGTTTGGCGGGGGTTTTGGTACCATTGAGGGGTTCGAATGCAGCATTGAATTGAAGGATGACGTGCGCGCTGTGTTTATGAAAGCGCGACCAGTGCCATATGCCTTGCGCGAGCGAGTCGAGCAAGAATTGGTGAAATTAGAGACAGCTGGTGTCATATTTAGGGTCAGGCACAGTACATGGGCAACGCCGCTTGTGATTGTCCCAAAAAAGAACACACAGGAACAGCGATTATGTGGCGATTACCGCGTCACGGTAAATCCAGCAATCAAGGTCGATCAATATCCCTTGCCACTGCCTGAAGATATATTCGCAAGCCTGCAGGGTGGAACCGTGTTTTCTATCATAGATCTCTCGAAAGCGTACTTGCAGCTTGAGCTAAACAAGCAAGCTCAAGAACTGCTCACAATAAACACCCACTTGGGACTCTTTAGGTTCCGCCGCTTGCCTTATGGCGTAGCGTGCGCACCGGCGATTTTCCAGGCAGTCATGGACCAGATACTGCGCAATATGCCGGGTACCGCCTGCTATTTAGATGATGTAGTCATCGCAGGTGAGTTACAAGCAGTGCTACGAACGAGTGGAGCAAGTTCTGCGACGCCTAAGTGAACACGGCATAAAAGTGAACGCTAAGAAATGCAGTTTCTTTCAGCAGCGCGTCACATACTTGGGGCACGAGATCGACAAGGATGGCTTGCACCCAACGGCGGAAAAAGTAGACGCCATTAGAAAAGCACCTAGGCCCACTGGCGTGAGCCAGCTGAAGGCTTTTTTTGGGTTTGATAGACTACTATGGGAAATTATTGCCGAATTTGGCCTCGGTCTTGGAACCATTGCACGACTTGCTGAGAAAAGAAACTACGTGGCACTGGTCACGTGATTGTGATGAGGCATTCCGAAGATGCAAAGAAATGTTGACTGATAAAAGTGTGCTGCAACTCTATGATGTAAAAAAAAGAAATTTGGGTTACATGTGATGCATCTGATTATGGGTTAGGTGCAGTGCTATCGCACGTGGTAAACGGTGAAGAAAAGCCAGTTGCTTTTGCTTCACGGTCGTTGTCTGCGTCCGAACGTAACTACGGACAAATTGAAAAAGAAGCACTTAGTATTGTGTTTGCTGTAAAAAAATTTCACAAGTACCTCTACGGGCGACCCTTTGATATAATAACCGATCACCAGCCCTTGACAATTTTGTTTGATCCTAAACGGCAGGGCAGTGCAGTGGCCACTGCAAGAGTGCATCGCTGGTTAACATTTTTGGCCGACTACAGCTATAGAATCAAACACAAGCCAGGAACAGCCATCCAGCATGCAGACGCATTGTCTCGTTTACCGCTGCCCGACACAGGCAGCAGCTGTGAAGAAATCTTTTACTTTTCGGCCCTAAATGACTTGCCATTGACATCAAAGGATGTCAGCCGGGAGACTGGACGCGATGGAGTGCTGAGGGCTGTGCGTGACATGATTTGGCATGGATGGCCCAAAGCAGTATCTGAGGAGCTAAAGCCATTCTGGATACGCCGGTTGGACCTCAGTGTAGACGATGGGTGCGTTATATGGACAAACAGAGTTGTGATACCGGAGTCATTGCAAAATGGCCTTTTGCAATTGCTGCATGAACAACACTTGGGAATAACCCGAATGAAAGCATTAGCGAGGTCAATAGTATGGTGGCCTGGAATGAACAAGGCCGTCGAAAACATTGTGCACAAATGTGAAATATGCCAGGCTGTTCTCCCTGCAGCGTCACCAGTACCTTTGTCGTCGTGGCAGGTATGTCAAAATCCATGGGAACGAGTGCATTTAGATTTCGCCGAAGAAAAAGGAATGACATTTCTTCTCGCTATTGACACGTATTCCAAATGGTTGGAAATTAAGATCATGAAGGTAACAACCGCCTCGAAGACGGTTGAGGTTGTGCGTTCTTGGTTCGCGGCGCATGGCCTTCCTCTGGAGGTAGTGACGGACAACGGGCCAGTTTCGAGCCGCTGAGTTCAAAGACTTCCTTCAAGCTAATGGTGTGAGGCACACACTGACGCCGCCGTACCACCCGCAGTCTAACGGTGCGGCGGAGCGCGCAGTTCAGACAACTAAAAAAGCTCTTCTCAAACAGGTACTAGAAGACGCAAAAATGACACTAACAGATCGCTTCAACACAGAATAGATAACTTCGTATTCTGTTATCGAACAACGCCTCACACCTTCACGGGAAGAACACCTGCGGAATTATTTGTACGAAGGAAGCTGCGGACCCGATTGTCGCTGCTGCGCCCAGACGTAAAAGATGCAATGAGCGCTAAGACCGCAAAAATAAAAACATCTGCGGATATGCGCAGAGGTGCGCCGCGAGTGTTTGCTGTGGGTGATCGAGTTCTGGTGCGTTCTGTGCGTGGGGAAGTGGTGAACTGGTGGCCTGGAGAAGTGACGCGTGTAAAGTCATCTTCGACATATCTAGTGCAAGTGCGAAACACAGTGCGGTTCATGTACGCGGACCACCTGCGACCATCGAACATCGAGCCAAAGGTACGACATGACCCAGTGGCTGAAGTGGAACTGCCACATGCATCTGACGTCACCGATACTACACCGACGACAGACCAAAGCCCGGAGTCGTCGTCACCAGCAACGACTTCATTGCGTCCAGGCAATCACGAGCAGCCGTTACCATTACGAAGGAGCACAAGGGAGCGGCGCCCACCTGATCGCCTGACTTATGATAATTTTTACAATTGTGCGTGAAGGAAGTGTTGTGACGTCATCCGTCATGCGATAAGACAATCGCGTGTCATAAATTGTGGGCTCGCAAACTAGTGCTGGCTGCGCATGCGCCGAGAGATAGCCTGTGCTTATATACGTGCTCGAGTATCGTTGTATGTTCTTTTCTTGTTGAGTTGAGGCTGCCAGTGTGCACCTCGATAATAAAGTACGTTCTAACCCGGTCCTGGTGTCAAGCTACAACAGTTGCGTGGTCCTTGGCTTTGGACTTTGATTCAGTTTGCATGGGCAAAAGCTTCGTGTTCAACCATCTTTCCTTAAGAAAGGGCCTTTGATTTTTCACAACGGATGGTAATAGACATGTAACAGCTTTCCACGCAGACGCCAGGAAAATATAACTGCAAAACGGAAAGGAAGCTCTTTGGAATTTTGTGAAACGGGAGGTCATCGTGTGAGCTTCCTGGCACAGTGATCGCGATAAACAAACGGAAAAGGGGAAACACCTGGAAGTGGAACACCTTGAAGGCCGAAGGCCTCACCACGTTAGCGCAGTTTGGCTCGGTGTGTGAGAACACTTGTCAAGCAAACGACAGGGCTTCCGTCAGCCGTGTTGCTTCCTGGGGCATCAGCTAGAAGTCAAACGAGCCTCACGATTTTAAAATCAGTTTTCGCCTTGTACATAATAGATCCTTCAATTTCTATCGAGTTCGTTCCGGGGTGTTATCATCGTCACTATGTTTTCCTTGTTTAAAAATTGTCAGCCACTTTAGCATACGCCAAAGAGGGTGAAGGCGAAAGCCTGCGCGCTCAGGAGATCTTCATTAAATTACTTGACGTTCCCATTCGAATGTGCTGTTACTGCTCGTTACTTGTTTTTGCTACCAAAGGTTGCAGGTTCGAGTGCCTTAATTAATAGACACTACCTTAATTAACTCTGTCGTAATTAACTCCGCCCTAATTAACACCAAGGGTGTGGGTTCGACTCCCACCAAAAGTTGAGGGTGCAACTCTCACCAAAGGTCGTGGGTTTGAGGGCGTTAATTAACTCTATAATTATTAACTGTGCATTAATTGACTTCACCTTAACGCCAAAGCTGTTGGGTTTGACTCACACATAAGCTCGAGGGTTCGCCTCCCACCGATGGTCATGGGTTCGAGTGCCTGAATTAACTCCATCTTAACACGATGACGACGGTGACCCTCGCACCATCAAAATTTTTGCTTGAGCGGTTGCCAATAGGTAATACACGATCCAGGGTTGGTGTAGTAAGAACTTACTGCACCAAGTCGGCAGTGTGTACGATTTCACGTCAACGACAGGGTTTTCGCTCAAGGACGCTGAAGGTCGACTGAACGATGAGACATATAAGGCTTTCGCCATAAGATTTCTTATTGCTTTCAAACCAGGCTTCCATGAGGAGCGTTGACAGTTTAGACATTACAATTGCCATCGATAGTGCTTGCCGACTGTCTTCGTGTCGCAGGGCCAGGGATATCCGTAGTCGTTTTCTTAACATCGATCTAACTACTTAATTTCCAGCCCTAAAAGTACGGATGCTTGCCGAGAAAGACACGGCCCTTGTAACGAATGGGCAGTCAACTTCGCAGGGTACAGAGAGTCGTGTCGTCAGATTTGAGTCAAGTGTATTAATGCCGTTCACTTTGTACTTAGGCATCGTAACTGAAAGGGAAGCGGATAAGCATCAGTAGCATTATTATTGGCGAAAGGTAGCAATATTACAATCGCTACCATGAACGGCTTTGAAGACCGCGCGTGTGATGTGAAGTGAGCACCATGTCACGAGTATAACGGTGAGCGCAATAAAAAGATCAAATACAAATGCTGATTAAAGAAATGGGTGTTATAACCAAGAGAACCCATTGTTCCGGAGTCAATTCGCGAATGATTAATTTGAATATAAGAGGAAACTGAAGACCTTTTTTTTTATACCCAACGTCTTCGTAAGCTATATGTCATGTTGAACGGTTGAAGGCTGTTAACGTGATGCCTAACAAACGCACCGCAGAAATATAAAGCAAATTCACAAACCTACGTCGAACATGCTCTTGAATACGAAAAAAAATAAAAGTTGCAGTTTCAACCTTTATGCTAAGCGGTGACGCGTTATCTTGCGCTATATTATGTACAGTAGGTCTCGCACTATTTCATCTGGTATCGCTTTCGACAAGAGTCGACAAGAAAAACACTTTCTTCAATGTCGACTCATCCTCCTTCTTTGTGCAGAGTGGCGCTCCCTTGTCCACTTGCATATTCAAGGAACTCTGCTACCTTAAAATAAATTTCACGCTTTGCCGACACAGGAAATAAGCGCTACATGCGGCGATTACTTCACGCTTAAAATCGTTATGAAAAGGTGATCGGAAGGAAATGCACGTAGCGTTATGAATGAAACTCGGTGCTTTCACACTATGAAAATGTAAGAGAAAAAAAAAAGAACAACAAGGAGTTTGTACAACGGACTATGATTTTGCGACCATATTTTAGTTGATGTTAAATGTAACGCTACGTCACGCATTTATTCGACAACATTTGTCAGTTCTACTGTTTTCTACTTATTTACGAAGGCCTTTGACAAATTTGCACATCTACGAATGTTCTCTTGTATGAGTCCGTGTGTGTTGCAAACATTTTCGTACAACCTTTTTGCCATTTAAAGTAGACTGATCAATTGACCCTTACCCTTCGCGGAGAGACAGCCGCCTTGGCGTAGGGGAACGCAGTCGAACCTCCCAGGCTCACGTCTGAAAGCTGTTACGGTAAAAAAAGGTGATTTATTGTGACAGCACAGTTTCAACGACCATCAAAGGGCGAGGACCGCCTTCGTGAAAGAGTACAGAGAGAAGCGACAATGGAACATGGAGATTAAATGTTGTTTACAACTACTGGTAGAAACGGTGCATCAGACGGAACATTATGCCAGTCATTAAAGAAGTGATTAACAATGGTAGGACAAGGAATGTCGCTGCAGGCAACCTTTTGACAGCAACTGCTTTCCTTAGCACCGTTTTTATGTACGCTTGGTTCACTCTTCCCAACTATCAAAGGGGTACGAGAGGGAGAATTTGCTAATACGTAGATCAGGATAATTGAAGACGAAGTGTTCGAAAATAAAAAATAAAAAAATGGTGGATGCTTAAGCTTCGCCTTCAAGAGTGGAACGCGATAGCGTCATCGGGACCCGTTCGCATCGCATTTTTCTTTGAGTAGATTTCACTGCAGCACAGGATGAGGGAAAGCCAGCTTAGAAAGACCAAGCTTTCCCTGATCCCCTAAAGTCTGATTCACTTTTAAACATAAATGCATTGCTGGAAAGTCGTTTTTCGAGGGGCAATATAAGTCTTCTTATATTAAAATGTGAAGGCCCTAGGACCTTTTTTATTCTTTTAATAATTGTGTGCTATTGCACCGACGCGCGCGTGTATCCAAAATGCATTAGGCAGGCCAACTCCCAATTTGACCTACCTAGGATGCGAGCGTCATCTGGATAAGATTTTCGCAAGTAGTCTACCCGAGCGCGCCGCTGTTGGTATGGTAGAAATGCTGTCAAAAGGGGTTTGTGTTTGAGTTTCCTTGTAACAGAATTACGTTTTCTCGTACATTCAAATGACAGTCCGACGCCACCATGTGTGTAGGTTGTGGTTAAGTAGTAATTTACCATTTTTCTGATGGATTTCACTGTGAGAAATTCAATTTTTGCTCCACCTTGCGCCACGCGAAGGGCTGCGCGGTCGGGGTGGTTCGGAATGATTTTCTTCTGTACTAATTAATACCTTGCACCACGCGGGCCTACGCGGCCGGGGTGGTTCGGGATGATTTTCTCCGCCACGGACGCCGACATCCACGCCGACGCCGGATTTTCTGTGACACAGATACTTAGCGCTAACGCGTTAAAAATTCGGCAGCGACACCCAAATCTGACCGCTTGTGGGAATGCGAAAACATTATACCGTTTGTGGACCGCGGAAAATCATGAACACGCTCATTTTGCACACTCATGACGAGGCACCTCCTCCTCTTGTCTGCACCGTCCCGTGACCAATGACGCACGCATTAGGCCATACCTTTAGTCAGCGAGATCGCTGCGACGTGACGGGTGCAATGACACACGCCCCTGTCAGGCAATACCGTAGAGCCACCGTGGCGTCGGGGAATCGTGCGTTTCCTCCCCCCCTTGATGGCTTGGGTTCGATTCCCACCAAGACCAAAATGTACCAAATTCTCTTTTCAAAGGCATTAATTTACTTTGTTTACAGGAACCTCCCTGATAAATGTGACGTCAATCCGAGCATTTTTTGACGTGTTTTACTCTTTGCGGCGTCGGCCATTTTCGGTACCATCTTTCGCTCACGCCGACGCCAACGGATTTTCGCGTAACGGGGCATGCAATGCTTTCGCAAATAAAGAAAACTAAAAGGAGGTGGGGGGGGGGGGAGGGCGGGGGTGAGTTTGGTGTTGAGTTGCGATAGAAATGGCACAGATAGGTGTACCGCTGGTGATTGTTCCAACAGCAGTGCTTCTAACATACAACAGATTATAACCAGCAGCAGTACCCTTCATTCCTGGAAAACAGGGGTACTGTTGTCGGAAGAACCAAGCGCACTAAACCCCGACCTCTTCCACCCCTGTCACAACTAAACAACAAACACCATTTTCTGTTCCTTCGTGAACACTTCGACTTCCCTCGTCCTAGCCTACGCACTAGCCTATTCTGCCCCTCTTCCCCCTTTGACGGTGGGGGAGGGGGATGATGATGATGATGTATGGGGTTTAAGGCGCAAGGGCGAAAGTGAGCCAAGGGGGAGGGGGAACTACGCGTGCCTAAACACACTGCCAAGGAAAGCAGTCGCTGCACCGACGAAGGAAAGTCCCCATTTCGAAACGTTGGCTCGAATGGCATCTCTTGCTCGCCCAGTGTTCATCCCTTCACGCATCCGTCTTCTTGCGAACTTCTCTCTTGTTTGAAATCTTTAAGGAAGTATAATGAGTTAGCTGTTCCTCTTTTCGAATGAACTTTGACTTTCTCAACACCAGAGTTATTCGTATTTAACAAAGTAAGTTGAGGTATTTCAGGGAGTAACTACTGAAGTCTACTCCGGCACTAACGACGAAGAAAGCTGAGCTCGGCCACTGATAATGTACCGAATATTCTTGCGGCCGAGTTGTTCTTATACGTTGCGTGCACTGTGCACGATGTAATATGAAGAGCATGCAAAGTTCACTTAAAAAAAACATCTGCTCAAGCTGTACGACATAGACAGACATCAATATAATACAAACAGACTGTGCACGTTGCGCTCTTGTGCTGAATGCAGCATCGGAACTGAAAACATTAGGGCATTTGATCTCCCCCCCCCCCCCCCCCCCTTGTTTTTTCTTTATTCTTTTTCACTTTTTATTTTTTTAGTGGCGCGAGCATCGTGTGACACTCTTGCTTTTTGCGTCGCGCTTCCGGTTCACCTCCTGAGACGACCGTAGACTTAATCAAAATAAATAAGAAAGAGTAGAAAAAATAGCACAGTACGAAATTCATGGGTTTCATTAGAGATATGATTATCAGAGCATAAATTTAGTTGCAGGCTGAGTTACTGAAGTGTCTAGAATAATTAAAATTAATTAGCTGAGCGCAGCACTTCCGGTTCACCTCCTGAGACGACCGTGGACGAAACTGAAAATAAATCAGAAAGAATATAACGAATAGCATAGTACAAAATTCATCGGTTTCGTTAGAGATATGATATCAGACCATAAGGTTATTTACAACTTGAGTTACAGAAGTGTCTGGAATAATTAAAATTAATTAGCTGAGCGCAGCACTTCCGGTTCACCTCCTAAGACGACCGCGGACGAAATCCAAATAAATCAGAAAAATAGAAATAAATAGTACAGTATAAAACTAATGAGTTTCATTGTAGATATGATATCACAGCATAAGTTTAGTTACAAGTTAAGTTACTGAAGTGTCTGGAATAATTGGAATTAGTTAGGAATCATTAATTACCGCACATCAACGCACAGAACACCAATACCGAGGTGCGAGTGCCACTGAGGGACAGCTAAGTCAAAAATTAGAGTCGCCTACCGTCTTTTTTTCCTCTTTTCTTTTGCGGTGCAAGTTTTGAAGCGACACAAAGTCCTCTGGGTCATTTGAGATATGAGGCTTACGCACTCGCGAACGCTAAGAATATTGACGAATCTCCGGATTAGACTTGTGCGGATTTTATTTTTCTACAGCACAAGGTCATCAGATTTGCAGTGAAAGAGGCAAGGTAACTCTACTTTTCCATAAAAACGTGTATACCTAGAACAACGTGCTTATTCTAGGACACATGAATTAAAAGTTGTCCAGCCATTACTGGCACTAAAGTTGTTACTCAGTTCCGCCATAATGGTCACGCGGTGAATTGTTCATTTAATTGCAACGACATGGTTTTCATTTTCTTCCTATTATCCTTCATACCAAAAGACAACGTATCGCTTATTTGTGTTATTGATTTTTTTAAGAAGGCTTCGTAGCAGCACGTGCTAACTTAAAGAGAACTAGAGGCTTTTCTATTCGGACGTAGCTCAATTATGTATCACACGCCTGTTGTTTAAGGGAAAATGTTGCAATGCACACAATTACGGCCATGCTTGCAAGGATATTCGGCGGAAAAGAATGACATCATTAAGCAATGACCAAACAAAGTGATGAGTAACAAGAGAAGAAGGTGTAAGCAGGAGCCAACATTTCGACAAGTGGACTTGTCGTTTTCAAGGCGTTATATTTGACTCCTTGGACATAAAACAGCGAATTGTATTGACCGATCTAGTGACATGAACTCCGGTACTAAAATGGGTTTATAGAACAGCATCAAATTGAAAAAAAAATATAGCCAGAAATGTTGAATTAGGAATTCTGAGGTGAAATATTGGCATGATGGTTTGAACGTTTGTAGAACACGAATGTTTAGCCTTGCCAAGAAAACGAAACCTTCATTTATATGCTGAATAATAATTAACAAACTTACTCCTGAATTAAGAAACACAGATGAAATATTGACCTCGCACGTGAACCGTACTCCTTCCCATCATCGAATTTCTCCATATCAGGATATGCGGCATAAAGCGACGTGCGGCAACACACACCTGTCCAGTGACCCCCTTCCCTGTGATATGGGTCCCCCCCCCCCACCCAAATATATTCCTGGCTATGCCACTGCAATGTATACTTGTGCATAACCGGCAAAAGAGACGGCTTTCCTATTTCATAATGCACGGTAACGTGCGTCACATCTAAAATTTTGTATTCAAGCTTACGGTTGTTAATGTGCTGCCAAGAATTTCGCCTGTTGGCGCAAAAGAAAGCTGCCGGCACGTACGCTCACTGGAGCTGGTTGCACATGTTGTCCATAGAAGTGGACATTCTGTGTCGGTTTAAATAAACATCTAATGCTCAGAAAAAACTGTTTTTCTTGGCTTTCACTGGAGGCACATTGGTAGAAAACAAAACGCAACCTCAGTTTGCATGTGTAATTTATGTTCATGCTACAAAGGGTTAACCGAAACAGATGTGTTATTTTGCAGCTACCCTTGCGGCACCTTTGCAACGCCTAAATTTATCCCGCTAAATAAGCTGTACAGGAGCGCACTCCGTACATCTCCTTTCAGCCCCCCTCCCTCCTCAGAAAAAAAAGAGTAACTAAAAACCGAGCTAAGACCGTGCATTATCTGGAAGCTCCTCTTTCTATTCCGGCGTTTTCAGGATTGAGGTTTTCACTTTTATAGTTGAACAGGCTCACACGGTTCAAAACACCCAAGCACCACTTTTATCATTTGTACTTCGGTGCTTTTCAGAACTAGTATTTTACGACTCGTTCACGTCTTATCTAGATATTCAAAGCTGCGTTATAAAGGAAAATGGAACTGTGTCATTAAACTCCGCACTGCTGCGAATGCGTGATTTTGGGATGTGGAATAAGACCGAAACCTTCTTCTTAACTACGACGAAGGCGGGCAGCAACACCGCCAAGTACGAAATGAATGTACATATTTCACACGCAACGCACTGAAGTGCATTTCCATATTAGCGAGTTTGAGTTTGCAAAGTTCTTGCCGTAAACTTCTTAGCAGTAAACTGATCGAAAATGATGTATCCCGGTAATCCATTTATGGTTTACCGGGTTACAGGAGCCGTGGTCGGCGGCAGCAAAGCCGGTAGCGATATCCTGTGACGCTTTGTCTAACTACAATCCATTAAATACGTGTTTGTGTTGGGTGAGTGTTTCCCCGTGTAAGGCAAACCATAACGGGCCAGAAAGTTAACGATTATGTAACTATGAGCAATGTGTTGCACCAGTAGTTAAATAGAGTACGTTAGGTCATTGCAGCATTAGCTTTGTGTGCACCCTGGTGTTACATTCTGCGTCACGAGATGTTGCCACCAGCGTTGTTGACGCCGTACACCTCTCTCCGGTAACCCGATATTGCGCGACCGGTAATACGTTTACGGGCAAACTAAAACTCTCTAATAAATAATTTTGCTCAGAAACATGTCGTAGTGAAGTCATTGTGTTTGAATGCAGCTGTCTAGGCGAGATCTTCACAGACCGGGAATTCCCAACCGGAATGCTGTCTTTTTTTATACTGAAAGAAATGGCAAGCAAGAAAGAAAACTACTCTGCCAAGACTGCGAGAAAGTGAACCGAGCGGCACACTTTTACTCCACGAGTCTCGGACGTCGAGCAGTGCGGAGTTGGTTACCGCGAACTCACGTAGAACATGAAGGTGGCGATGCGGTCTCCGGAGAACTTATCCTCTTCGTCTACTTCTTCTTGCTGCGTGAACCGGGTGGAAAGAACAGAAGAGGTAAAAAAAAAGCAACACACAAAATCGTGCTAGCTTCATGCAGACGCAGTCCGGCACGCCATAATGAAAAACCGAGAGCTCGCTCCGCTGAGCGCGCATTCACGTTTGGGGTCACAGACGAAGAAAACAGAATCAACATCAAAAACATCAACAATGACCGAGCCGTCGCTTTCACTCGGTGTACTCGCGTCTCAGTTCGTTTCCTCGACTTCCCAGTATTACTTCTTTATTTCTTCTTGCTTTCTTGCAAGATGGAGCTGCGGATTCTCAACTGCGCTGAGCATGTGACGTTTTCGAGGGACAGCTCACAGAAAAAAGAAAATGAAATAAAAGAAAAGGAAGAAAACTGTATGTAAATAACGAAACTGCCTCTTTGTGCCATTGCAGGGAAGTCCGGTCTATAGGAAGTAATAGGGGGGATGGTTTCATTGGCCAACTGCAAAGAAATGCACATACATTTAGACATTAAACTATGAGTATATTTGATAATACAATAATGACAGTACATTTTCCATGATTATATAGACATTCTACTATGATTATACATGTAGATATTATACAACGTGAGCCGTCGTCGTAAACTGAAACTTAAACTTATGATCCCAACAGACTCGACAATGGAACTCTCTTGATAATTTTCGAAGTGTCAACCACCCCTGACGAAGAGAGTTCTATTCTCGAAACAAAATTTGTTATGCCGACGACGCCTCCGTTTGTGGCATCATCTTAGTCAAACCAGAACTTGCACGCCATTGATATTGAATGCGTGAGAAACACACACACACAATATATATATATATATATATTGTTTGCTGAAAAATGCATTAGGGTTCCAGTTGCTTTTGTGCTTCAGTGACTAAAATGATGTTTTGATAAGAAAGTAGCTGGAACGCCAATGCATTTCTCGGAAAATTTCAAGAATTACTAACTCGAAACTGGTGCCCTCCTGAGAACTCGTTCCAAGTGGATCCGCCTTGCGAACTCCACAGCTAGAACTTGTAAATTGCAATATGAACCATAGCCTAATTAGTTTAAAACTTCATTAGCAAATTTTTGTTATTATTTCATTATGCATTTCCATTTCTTGTGCAGGTAATGTCCGCCTCTTCGAGTAGACCAGCTCAGAATTGTGCTATCTGCCACAGGCAACCTTTAAAAATTTTGGAAAGTATTCGCTGAAACACCCCGTATAAATATACAATGTGCCCTAGTGTATAAAGTGTATAAAGTTTATGCATCGCCTTTAAAACAAAAATAAACACGGAATATTCTATGCAGAAGATGACTATAAGTGCAAATTCTTCACAGTCGAGTAAAGTAGCCGCCAGTAATTTTCTGTTGATGGCATTCTATATAATAATTATTTGCAATAAGCATTTGTAGATAACTGTTCTTAATGCTATGCTGTCAATGAAGAATTTGTATGAAATTGAAAGAAACTTGAAGCTGGCATTTCAGCCAGGTACTTTCTGGCCATTAATTTTTTCCGGTTGATAAAAAAAGCCCAATAAGTATCCACTGAATGCTACCTCAACCAAATGCTACAGGGTTTATTGACCGTTAGCGGGAAGCCCAGTCACGTCGGGTCCAGCGCAGAGAGCAGCCGATCAGGTCTAATCAAGCGCCAGCGTGAGGAAGGCAGCAACATCGATCCTGTGGTCTTGTCTTTCACACTCCACGCACCATGCAGCTGTAGTGACGCTTGGGCTCTCTTCACACACCACACACACACACACACACACACACACACACACACACACACACACACACACACACACACACACACACACACACACACACACACACACACACACACACACACACACACACACATATATATATATATATATATATATATATCACACACACACACACACACACACACACACACACACACACAACAAGAAGTCATATATAGAATGAACAATTAATCACAGGGGACCCTGATCTTCAGAAGGAAATTTACAGAAGAATAAACTTGGGTTTTCGAAAAATTGACCGTCCAGCGTTATGGAACTAAAATTCAATGGCACCAAAATTGATGGCGCCACCATCAATAATGGCACAATCGCATTCGATAAAAATGTCAAGTAATTAAGATGAAATCCTTAGATGGCTCATGGGTCGAAGAACGCACATGGTTCATGGGGCGTTATGGCAACTAAATTCAATGGCACCAAAATTTATGGTGCCACCATTGATAGTCGAACCCATGACCACTGGTGGGAGTCGAACCCACTAACTGTGGTGTTAATTATGACGAAGTTAATTAGTTAATAAAGGCACTTGAACCCTCCGACCTTTGGTGGGAGTGATGACTGTCGCCTTCATTCTCTTTAGCTTATGCTAATGTGACTGTCCACTTTTCTGCGGTAGTTCTGCTTTCGTGTCAATTCTGAGGCGCAGAACTTTCACTGTGTTCATCATTTCGAGCACCCATATCGAGCGCCTCCGCGGTGATCCTCAACTTACCTGCTCCTCCGTGAGTCCCTCCAGTATGTAGTCGTGGTGCGGTTCGTAGTGGCCTCCGGGTCCGTAGGAGTTGTACTACCCGTCGCGAACAATGTGCAGGAAAAACGAAAGAAAGGCGATATTAAGAACACGAAGCGAGCGAGGCCGAGCGTACAGCTTGCGAAGTTCGAAATGATATATACAGCCGGTACAGCATACAGGACTGCACGTCGGATATAGAAGAGTGTATATAGAAGTAGGAAAGATCGAGGAAGCCGTAAAATATGGACGCAGTATGCAGTCAGTGAGAAGAAAACTTGGCATAGGGGAAAGCAAGATGTATGCACTGAAACATAAGCAGGGTAATGTCAACAGCAATTTCGATGACATAGTAAAAGCAGTGGAAGAATTCTGTACTGACCTGTAGAGTTCTCAGAGCAGCCAAGCTACTTTCATTCGAAGTAGGGATGGATGATCCGAATACACAGGCTACTTGATAACTAGTGATGAAGTTAGAAGGGCCTTGCAAGACATGACCCGGGGAAAAGCTGCTTGAAAAGATGGAATAACAGTCGATTTAATAAAAGGCAGAGGATATATCACGCTTGAAAAGCTTGCGGCCCTTTATGCGCAGTGCCTCACGACTTCAAGTGTACCAGAGAACTGGAAGAATGCCAACGTTATACTAATCCATAGGAAGGGAGGCGTTAGAGAACTGAAAAATTATAGGCCCATTATCTTGCTTTCAGTACCGTATAAAATATTCACCAAGACAATTTCCAATAGAATCAGGGCAACACTTGACTTCAATCAACCAAGAGAACAAGCTGGCTTCAGGAAGGGATATTCTACAATATATAACATCCATGTTATCGAATAGGTAATCGAGAAATATGAGGAGTACGATAAACCTCTTTATATGAATTTCATAGATTATGAAAAGGCATTTGATTCAGTAGAGATACCAGCAGTCATAGAGGCATTGCGTAATCAAGGAGTACAGGAGGCATACGTGAATATCTTAGCAAACATCTACAAGGATTCCACAGCTACCTTGGTTCTCCACAAGAAAAGTAGAAAGCTACCTATCAAGAAAGGGGTCAGGCAAGGAGACAAAATCTCTCCAATGCTATTCACTGCATGCTTAGAAGAAGTATTCAAGCTCTTACACTGGGAAGGCTTAGGAGTGAGGATCAGCGGCGAATATATCAGCAACCTCCGATTTGCAGATAACATTGTCCTATTCAGCAACAATGGAGATGAATTACAGCAAATGATTGAGAACCTTAACCGAGAAAGTGTAAGAGTGGGGTTGCAGATTAATATGCAGAAGACAAAGGATAATGTTCAATAGCCTGGCAAGGGAACAAGAATTCACGATCGCCAGTCAACCTCTAGAGTCTGTAAAGGAGTACGTTTATCTAGGTCAAGTACTCACAAGGGACCCTGATCGTGAGAATAAAATTTACAGACGAATAAAATTGGGTTGGAATGCATACGGCAGGCATCACCAAATCCTGACTGGGAGCTTACCACTCTCGTTGAAAACAAATGTGTACAATAATTGCATTCTACCGGTGCTAAAATATGGGGCAGAAACTTGGAGGTTAACAAAGAATTTCGAGAACAAGTAAAGGACCGCACAAAGAACGATGGATCGAAAAATGTTAGGCCTAACGATAAGAGAAAGGAAGAGGGCGGTGTGGATCAGAGAACAAACGGGGATAGCTGATATTCTAGTTGACATTAAGCGGAAGAAATGGAGCTGGGCAGGCCATGTAATGCGTAGGATGGATAACCGGTGGACCATTAGGGTTACAGAATGGATACCAAGAGAAGGGAAGCACAGTCGAGGATAGCAACAAACAAGGTGGCGTGATGAAGTTAAGAAATTTGCAGGTGCAAGCTGGAATCAGCTACCACAAGAAAAGGGTAATTGGAGATCGCAGGGAGAGGCCTTCGTCCGGCAGTGGATATAAATATAGGCTGATGATGATGATATATGATGATGATGATGTTTACCACTAATGTTTTTGACCGCTAAGATTTTATTGATAAGCGGTTGCCACGCTAGGCTGATGAGTCCACTTGTTGCGCTCTCTGTATGTCATATTTGTCTCTGTATTCCTACCTGTTACCGTGAATAAATCAGTTCATAGTTACCGCCCATGTTGTCATTTTGTGCTTTTCTTTCTGTAACTTAGTCTTTTTAAGCGGTCAGCATGACACGCAGCAAACACCAGCTAGGCCAAATTCACGTTCTCCTGTACCAGATATAGTTAAGCGTTTTTAAAGTCTTGGTTAGATAAACTGCGATAAACCAGACCTTAAGGATTTGCCAACGGTTTCTAAAAATTCCTTACACGGCCTCACTGCCTTTGATGTACGTGTTGCTCAGATTCGCACATACATGTAGAAGTGTTTGTTTTTCTTTTTAGGAGCGAAGCTCCTTAGGATCTCACGATGTCCGTTGTCGCCGTCGTCGTCGTAGCTCCCCGTCGCGCGCGCAGCGCGCATACCGACCGCGCACAGGTGTTGCGCTGCGCCGGCGCCGCTCCGAAACCCCTTTCCGAGCAAGCGCACGACGCCATGCGCAGAACCGTTCGCAGAGCGCACGCAGCGCGCATACCGACCGCGCGCAGGTGTTACTGCAGTATGGGGGAGCGCGAACGTAAGCGCAAACATCGTGACTCTGATCCTACAATTGGAGAACGAGACGCGGCAGCCCAACGGCAACGCCGCTAAGCTAACCCCGAGCTACGAGCACGAGAAGCAGCAGCACGCCGGCAACGGCAGCAAGACCCCGAAGCGAAAGCTCGAGCAGCAGCCGTAATCGTCCAAGGAGCTTCGCTCCATCATCAGCATTCACTTCGTGGATCGGCTGCCAATTTTTTTTTTTTTGTAATGAATGCTCACCTGTAGGATCTCGGAGTCGCCACCCTCGTAGTCTGTGGACAGTCCGGTGAGCATGGCCACCCGTTCGTTGACCCTTTCCAGCAGCGGGTCAGTGTCTGGGCTCAACCACGCCACCTGACTGATGCGGCCGTGGGACACCATTTGCTCGACCGCCTCGCGGACTGTGGCGCGGGACAGCTGCGCGGGAAGAAACCCGATTCCACAGCGCTGTGAAAACCCGCAACGGTTTTCGCGTGGTGGTGAATGCCCGGAGTGAGATGGCGTGGTCGGTATCGATTGTGAGTGCAATGAAAAAGGGCGTGTCGAAGCCCCCGAATTTGCCTTCAAACGTAAGTCATCCTCGTCTAACGTTTCGCAGGCGTCCTCGAAACTCAAAACAACGTCGTCCTCAATGCCGTAAAATGCGTTGGTTATGCAGCATTCTTTAAAGCTAGTCTGGAGATGATCCGGACTAGCGAAGATTATCCAGGCTATTCAGATTCCAGACTATCCAGACTATACACATTATACAGAGTAGTTTAGAGATTATTCAGTCAGTCTAGATAATCTTTGGACGGACATAACGGTGTTCACTACGAAGGAACCTTGTCAGCTCCGTAGTACTGTGCGCTTTTTTACGAATATAGATTAAGAGCTGAATTTGGCTAACACAAAGCGGTAATATCTTACTTCCTTTCTTTAGTGTACTTTGCAGATATCCCTTCTTGCACAGTGTATAATTATTATTAAATGGTAGTACATTAAACTTCGAATGCTAGTAATATCTTGTGTACATGTCTAAGGTGCCCATTCTCCAATTAGGTCAACTTCTATGACAAATACTGGTCAGTAAATTTAACACGCGTGACATCCCTCCCAGTGTTTTGTTGACAAGAAAGATCCCGCGGGCATTTGTTCGTCAAATCTACAAACTTCACGGCAGCGACAGACTGCAAATTTGCAAGCTCTGGTCCACTTGGAGAGCCCGACATTCAAACATATCGGTGAAACATACAGGTGTATATGACCGGGGTTTGCTTTACAAGCAATGTTATTGAACAGCTCTGACACTGTGATGTATAAAATGCGCAAAGAGTCTTACACAATTCTATGGGACACATGGTGTCATCGAAAAGGCATTTAAATATTTAAGGAAGTAAAAAAAGGACTTGATAATAAAAAAAAGTCTAAATAGCTCATGCACGCGCAATATATGGCTCTCAAGTGCAGTGCAACTCTATAGCGTTGACCTTAGTGGTCATAAAATTTGAAAAGCCCACGTAGCGTTTTCCCTGTATTCTCAGTTATTACTGCTCACTGGTAGTTTCTTAAAGGGGTTAACATCGTCTATAGAAGAGCCTGGCATCAGGCGTCCCAGTTTGCAGGCGGCTTTTACGGGCGTGCTCATTATTTCGTGCTATGCAAGAGAGCGGATTTTTCATATTCAGAAGAAAGGAAATCCGGGAAATTGTTGCCTAAATATTCACTATGAATTATGCAGCAGTTATGCATGAGTACCTGTGCTGCTCGCTTCTGCCAGTTTGAGAATGACTGTCTACAAACCCGTCCCTTTGGTTTCAGAGCTTAATTAAATAATGCGATTGAGGAGCACGGCTGACAGCCGTACCGAGGAATGTTAATTTCCGAGAATTATAGAAGCAAGCAGCGAGTGGGATTACTTATGCCGCCTGGCATCACTGATGTATCAGCAAGGTCGCCTATGTGCGCTTTCTAATAATTTTATTTATTTCAAGGGTAGTAGTGGGGAAGTAATAGCCTTCTCAAATCAACTCCAGAACGTACTCTTTCTTTGGGGAACACTGCGCAAAATAACATAGGGACAGGTGATATTGGCAGGTTTGGGTTACACATTGGCGACACAATCATGGTCAACTGGTGAACTTTGATACAGACGGTGGACACGAAACATTTGCAGTAGTATAGAAATGTTCTCGTCTGCTTTACCGACAAAACGCTGTGCATGGCACTCCAGTGACAAAGTGTCTTTCAGTAATGCGATAAACAGACGCTTAATTAAATTATGGAGTTTTAAATGCCAAAACCACGACCCGATTATGAGGCACGCCGTTGAGGGGGATTCAGGAATAATTTGGGCGACCTAATGTTCTTTAACGTGCACCTAAATTGAAGTACATGGGTGTTTTCGCATTCCGCCCCTATTGGAAGGCGGCCGCCGTGGCCGGGATTTCATCCCGCAACTTCTTGCTCAGTAGCCATACACCTTAGCCACTCAGCAACCATGGGGACAGCCATCATTGCTAAGTGTCCAGATCATCCTGATCGTGTCACTAAGCGTCCTGAAACTAAGCGTCCTGATCGTGTCATGGCACGATCAGGACGCTTAGTTGGAAAAAACTTTTCCTCCACTGGTCTTTGTTGAGAAAACGAAAGAGTTCGTCACAAGCGGGCGTAATGCTAACTCCGCGGAATATCAGAAACTGACTCACCTTGGGCTCTCCTAGGTTGCGGATTGCTCGTATCTCCTCAGGCCAGATGACGTCGTAGAACTGGACAATGTAGGGGTCTAGGCTCATGACCTCCATTTTGACTGGACCGATTCGGAAGTATGGGTGCGGAACGCTCAGGTAACAGCGCAGGTCCTTCTCTTCGGTAGCATTCTGTGCACAGGGTCGGAGTGACGTATATACAATACGTAATAAGTATAAGCTCGGTTGCCCGCATTCATGGAACGCCTGCTGTTGGCTATGACTGGGCTCTAGCTGTGTGCAATGTATGCTGTGGAGGTTTGTTTATTCCGGTTCAATAGCATACCACTACACACCTTTCTAACAGTTACACATGATAATCATTGCACGCGATTACACATGATGATCAACAGAAAGTATACTGAAAGCTACGAATAGTAATCCGAAAGGCAACAAAATTTTAGCAACAAATTTTGTAAGGGCGAGATGAACGGTGCCAAGTGTAATCTTATAATATGCATTTGCTACACAAAACACAGGGCAGCGCCCGTCCTGTGTGGTCCTCATGCTCTCCGTCTGTCGCGCTTTTTAGAGCACAGCTCTTAGGCGCCCGTTTTTGCGGCGAGCGTCGGCGTTGTCCCTCATAACCGAGCGAACGAACACAGCGAAGGATGAAAGAGAACGCGGAGAGCAGCGGGAGGTGAAAGACGGCGATAGCGAAGAGAGCGGGAAGAGTAAAGCGGAGGAGGAGTGTGTGGCGAAAGCGTGAAAAGAAAAGCGTAGTGCCGCGCAAGACGGGTTTTGCGGCGACGATGGCTACGAGATGGCGCCATAGTAGCACATCGTCGTCTGTTCGCCGATTGCATGCAGCGAGCGCGTCCAACGATACCATATATGGAAACAAAGCTCTGCATGAGCTGAGGTCTGTGTGCGGCGGCTGCTTTGAATCGCGCCCACGCGTCACCCTCGCGCTGCCTCTGGCGATCTCCCGATTGGCGAGGCAGTCGCGCCACACTTCGCTTTGTTTGAAACGTGCCGCTCGAGACAGACTGTCCGCTCCAGTTTGCCAATATATCGCGAAATGGAAACCCGTATAGAGCTTTCCTCAAATTTATGATTAGAGACTGTCGTAAATCATTTTTTAAAACTACAAATACCACACTATAGTGGCCGCCACTGGTGCACCACGTCATGAACGTACTGGGCCCGGAGGCATATGAGCCTATGAGGAGGCCTGGATCTGGGGCATTAGTTCATTTGGGACTAATAAATGTTATTGTCTCTCTCTCTCTCTCTCTCCGTATAATAAACGGCGTCTAGCACGATCACTCTGTTCTCAAAAGCTAATAGTTATTGAGAACAGAGCGATCGTGTTAGTCTTATCACAGTTATTAACTTAGGTAAGCTCTACCATAGTTGGCTGTAGTAAATTGGCAAGGAAATTTTGCGTGGCTTTCGTGGTTTGCCACTCAGTACGATCCTTACTGGGAAACTTATTTACAAAATTTCATGACATATTCGCTAAAAAAAGTTAGTAAACGCCGAAAAAATATAAAAGGATCACAGAAGCAACGGAGACTTGAATAACGTACTGAAGGATTCTTGGCTCGACAAGGCCACTTGTATACATCAGGACAGCAATTTATTGGAACGTTGGCCACGCGGCTAATGCTTCCTTTGTTCAGCTGCCGCTGATCATCAGTGAAAGTTAGTCGCATTAATTGCTTATTTGTTTTTCAGCTAGTAACTTTACCTAGCGAAGCTATCACAGGAAAATAGAGCGAACAGAGAGAGTCAGACAGGCAAAAGTCTTCTTTTCCTTGTCAGCAACACTGACTTTTAGTGGGTGAGCAGGAGTGCTCAGAGTTGCTCATGAGGTGCTCTCCAGAGGGCGCGTGTACCAGTATGTGTACGTATACGGTTGCCGTATAGGCTTATCTTCATGGTTCAGTCGAGGCCGGCGCAAGGTCCTTGCACTTTTGGTGCACCGAGAAGTGCTACTGTGACCCGCCGTGGTGGTTCAGTCAGCTTAAGCGTTGCGCTGCTGAGCACGAGATCGCGGGATCGAATCCCGGTCGCGGCGGCCACATTTCTATGAAGGCGAAATGCAAGAATGCCCGCGTGCTTGCGTTGTAGTGCACGTTAAAGAACCCCAGGTGGCCCAAATTAATCCGGATCCCTCCACCACGGCGTGCCTCATAATCAGACCTGGTTTTGGCACGTAAAACCCCAGAAAGAAGAAGTGCTACTGTGCGCACACTGGGGAGCGCCTATAATCTGTCCCCCAACATTAGTTATGCCGTACGAATCACCAGGCGCTGAAACAGACTGCAGCACGAAGAACAGACTTTGTATTCGCATATACTACATTATTTAAACGGTGCATTCGAGCAATCGTAAGAGGCTGTTGTTGACATCGTAGCTTTGAAAGCATAGAATATGTCTAGGACTATATGCCATTGCAGCTGCCGTTAAAACATTACAGCCAACGGAGCAGCTTATGATATAAACGTTTCCTACCTTTGTACAAGTCGTACGAAATTTTGGTTAAAGAATGTACTCAAATAACCTGAGCAACTGGCATCAGTAGCTCCTTTCTCTGCGTTTTTACATCTTGTCATTCGCGTGATCATAACGCGCTGTCGCTTGCTTAGGTGTGCTTTATTCCGAAGTCATCCGTTTCAGCCTTTCTTATTCGCTGTCGCGAATTGTTTCATTTGGTTTTACTTCGCGAATAGATGATACAGCTCCGGCCGGAGTAAGTTCAGAGGGGCAATGCCACGGTGCTGATCATTATGACAGAAAGACGCAGCAAGCGCGAATACCAAGGAAACCTCGAAAAAAAAAAAAAAAACACTCACGCAGCAAGAAAGTTTCTAAGCGGCTCACCCGGATTTTTTCTCCGCGGCAGAGGCCGTTGAACGTCTCCTGGAAACCTTCGGCGAAGGGCATTGCAAGGGTGGGCACCTTCGGGTTGACTTCAGCGTGAGGTTCTTCATTGCACCAAAGCATATACCCGCGAGAACAGAAGCAACACAAACGGCCTAAGTTCAAAAAACAACCAGACAAGTTATTGGAGCCATGCAACACTTATGTTAGCCTTTCCTTTCCGGGATTTACCGCGGTTCGTTTTTTTTATTTTTCGTTCACATTGCCACTTAGTAAATCGCTGCTTCTTACATTGCTCCGCGCTCTATTGTAGTTAATCTGTTGGACACCAGAATTATTTTTTCGTAGTTTCGTATTGCATGCAGGTGACATAAGTTAGTCAGGGCCCTTTTGTTGCACAGTTTTGATGGTTTTATAGCGGGCAACCAAAGTTTTTGAAGATTAGCCTCATTGTTTCTCGCTATATAATACTGCTTCGAGGAAAACAAACATACTGCGCAAGATTCAAACAAGGACGAAGTGAGGGACAGGGACAAGCGCTAACTTTCAACTAGCTTTATTCTTCGTCGTTCGTCATTATATACCCGTGTTTGCACATGCGCAAAAGCATGTAGTCACAGTAACACAACCGCCGATTATAGGAAGCCACGCGCAAAAAAAAAAAAAAAAAACAAAAAACACTTCTCACTATCTATTAAAGATATGGATGTGTCACTAACGCAAGTTTTCCCTCTCAGAGGCACGTAAAAGGCTTCCATAAACATCCGGGCTGTTGTATCTCGGCTTTTACCCAAGATCTTGATTTTTCTGAAATTCGGAACGCACATGCAAGCTTGACAATGCGCAGGCAAAAGCGCATTTCCTGTATTGATAGTTGAAAGCTCATGTTCCCTTGCCAGTTCATTAACACAGCGTCCAGTTTGCCCTACATACGCAGTTCCACAAGGTAGCCGTATCTCGTATACCACGCCTACCACGCACTTCACGTACTCCCTCCTCCCCCCCCCCCCCTCCGTCCCCTCCCCCGCCCAGAGCGTGTTGATATCCGTAACCTCCAGGTTCTTTCTTCTTTATATATACCGAAGAGATCCTGGGACAGAGTCCGGCCAGCTTGCGCGGGGTGGAAAAAACGATCGGCTCATTCTGCCTGCTTGCTACCTTTTTCAGGTGGGCTAACCTCCCTGTCTTTCTGTCTATTCCTCCTTCCTTCCTTGTGTGATACGCGATGCAGATATGGCAGCACTTCTGGACGCTTCCTACTTAGCTGCCCAGTGCATGCTCGGGACGTATCTGTTTTTGTTCCACGCAGAAGAACTTCTGCTATTGCCGGTACGACCGCGCAAGGGAAAACGGCATTATCCAATCGCCATACCTGCTCATTAAAGCTATATTGCATTGCATGTGGGCGTGATTTTCTGTGAGCAGAACCTAGGCAAAGCTTTGCCATGCCCCTCTTAACTAACTTGGGCTGCGCAGAGTCATATGGCAACAGTGCCTTACGTGCCCTGCGACTATATGCTCAACATACGGGTTCTCTTAAAACCAGGCATAAATCTAAAAACTGCATTGAGTCATCGGAAGGTAACTCATGGGTCAAAGACAAGCCCTTCCCACATTGCCGAAAAGCGTCCAGGATCGAATCAACTGACTTGTCTAGGGCCACATGGAACTTCTTCAAAACAAATAAAAATAATACAGAATATACGGCTGTCGTCTTTATTGTGTTCGAAACCGCATGTTATCTTTCTAAAGTACAGCATACGACCTATAGTGTTATTAGTGTAACCTTATTATGTGATAACTTCTATCACTGTACCTCCCTGCCCCTTCCTCTACGTAGCATCGAGACGTGAGGGCCTATAAATTTGAATAACAAATATTTCTACGCTTGATGCGCCGTATTCACTGCTGTGAATGTATGAATGAGTGGATGTGGGAATGACTGACACTATGAATAGAATGGATGTAGTACAAACGCCCTCTTTGAAGTAGGGCGGCACCGAACTTGTTGTTGTCATTCTATTGCGTATATTTTCTTTCTTTTTAAACCGGACTAAATGAAGAATACCATTTATGGTTGATAGCGTTTCCTTCCTGCGTTTGCACCTCCAGTGATCCTAGGCGGTGACGACCTGCTGCTTGAACAGTACCGTCCCTCCACAAGTGCGCACTGACGTCAGCAGTGATGCGCATTGCGCTTGCTTCGCCCGAGCCGGTGCATCGACCAGTGAAACTGCCAGTGATGCCACCACTGAAGACACGCTCGAAACCACAATCAGTGAATCGACGAGTATTGAGTATGTCAACTGATGTACACTGTTCAGTCAGTCAAACGCGGCACTTGGAGCGCATGTCTGCGGGTGCTTTTCCAGCAGTCGATGGGCTCTGGGTACAGCGAGCTCATGAATTATGGTATGCGATAAAATAGAGAGCATTTTGGGTGCAATGTGACTGTATTTGGCCCCACAGAAATTGCCCAGCGTTCATCGGTGGTTCAAAACCGCCGGCCGCCACGCGGCCCGGGTATCGCGCTTGAATCTCTGATCAATGTACATATTGTGACATGCTGATCAAGGAGACGTTTACGATTACTCCGATGAAGACGACGCTCTTAACTTCGCGAGCTAGGTAACACGAACAACAACCACCATCTTGTCAGCCGCTACAGTTATTGCAAATATTCTGTAAATGTATTTCTTACGTCTTTTTTCGCCGTAATGTATTTGGTGGATGGTTGCGGGCTCAAGAACAGGCAAGCGACACTCAGGCACAGCCACGTGACCCAGGAACCTTTTCCGGCATCGACAACACTGATAATGAAGATTGGCTTCAATTGTATAAGCCGGTGAGCGCAAGCAACCACTGCGACTAGACCATCATGCTAGCTAACTCATATTTCATCTCACAGGAATGGCACGTTTCTGGTTCGAGACCCACGAGGAGGAACTTAACTCGTGGGTCTTACCGTGGGTTGCGGCTCGAGGACCTTACCTTTTACCCGTAAAGATGTCTTTAATTGTACGTACTCTAACAATGCAATATTGTAAAATTGTACATAATTATCATATCTAACAATTAAACAGCATATAAACATTCCATCTTCCCGACCTGTGGTGTATGTTTCGCTTCAGCAAATTACCACGATTTCGTGAGTGCCATTATATATACTATACAAAACAGCAATGCTTCGCATTGCGTAGCGCTGGCTGCCATTTTTTTTACCGAGCACAATGTTATCGAGTTTCGCCGTTGCTTTGTCTGAAAAACGTCATGGAGGCCGGACCTTAGGTATGGACGAAGGTCGTTAACACAGTTATGAATGCAGGGTTCAGTCGTTCGCGACTTTCGGTGTACGCGTTTTAAGCTGGGTCACGTGCAGGCATTCTTTCGAAAATAGGCACTACCAAGCGCATATACATCTTTTACCTCTATGTAATGCAGGGGGATGGATGGAAGAGGGGGGGGGGGGGGTGCGGTATGGAGGAGGTCAGAACACCTTCGGAAGAGCGTCGGCAATAACATTGAAAACTGAGGAGTTCCCACAGTATGGTACGTGTTAGCTGGCACCTTTACTAATAAAAAGTAAATTTCTTCCGCTTCTCTTAATGAGTAGGCCCGTTGCCTTATTCACAACCTCTGCGCTAGGACAGACTTTGGTGTTAGACATGGAGATCTGGTCTGTTCTTCACTTCTTTTTTTTTTTGTTCTGTTTTGTTAATATGGAATGCAGGTAGAGAGACACATCAGCTACTCTATCCCGCTCTCTCTTCTACAGCTAAATATATATAATGAAAACTCTTCTATTCATATAAAGTTGCTACAGGGCGGATACATTAATTACAATATGGTGCGCAAATTTATTCCCATTCAGTTGTTGACTGAAGGCCGTTCTGAAGACTAAACCGGAAAGCGAAGACAAATGCGGATCTGCATCAGTGAGAAGTGTTGCAAGGCTCCGCTTTCCGACAATAAAATGATGACGTAACAGTGCCACTTACCCGTGCTGTTGCGCTCTTCTTCCTGCTGCCGCTGCTGTTCCTCCAGCTAGACGAGACTGAATATATCAGACTCACGGCAGGATTTAAATAATTGCGCTATGCGCTGTTGTGTGCGTCAACGAAAGCGAATTATACCCTAAAATGTTTGCACGCGGCTTTCAAATCAGTTCATACCTACATGGCGCACATTTTTCTTGTGACTCTCGATGAATTTTCTACAAGAGTAGAGCATAAATTTCGTATACTTGTATGGAGAACGCAAGAACTATTCAGACTGCATACAGACCCCTTTAGTGGAGATACCTCGTGTCGTACTTCGTGCTCGAAAGTAAGTGTCTCTCTGGTGAGTGATCAAAATAAACTTTAGTCGAAATCGCAGGTGTTGCCGCTTCCAGTGACGACGACGTATGCTGTCTACTGAGTTGCAAAGAAGGAACCCGCCGGGATTAAGATACATCGACTAGCTTTTCAATTCGTGCATGACCACACGCAAACCTTTGTTTCTTATAGCGCGTTACCTGACCAGATGGAAGTTCGTCTCACTGTTGGCTTGCTCACTTACGATCAGAGGCGAAAGCGATAAGAAAAAAATGCTAATCATGGCCGAGAAAAATATGGCTAGTTGTTCACAGAATACAATGAGAGGTTCAGATTTTGCGTACGCAAACGGGGTTTGGTACCGAAAGGAATTTTCGCGTACGCAAAGCACCCCGACCGGCTTGCGTCCTTTTAGACTCCTTCGGTGCTATTTTGTATACCTGCGTGCGTTCTTTCTTAAGCCCGGTGCACTGTAAAATAATTTACACAATTAAAAGTGAAAAGGGGTATAAATTATTTTACAGTGGGGTTGGCGTCCCTTAACTTTGCGTACGCAATATCGAATATGTAGCGACAATGGAAGAAGCACTAAAAATATCTAGGCCATAAACAATTACTTAAAGTTGTAATTAATCGCGCACAAACAGCTTTATTGCTTCGGTTTTACATGAAGTGTTTCTTTCTATTTTATATTACATCCAGAATAAGGCGTGTTGCCTTGACTTCGAACTAGGGATCTATTTTTTAGTTACGGAGGTCATGGACGGTTAGTTGCGTCAAGAGCGATCTAAATGAACGCAGCTAATGCTGGATGACACGCTAGCTATGACAGAGCTGTGAAACATATTTGCCAGAGCAGACTAACAAGGTAAAGATACTTGAAACACATGCCACGAACACTTAGCTACAAATCCAAGCGGCTACACATAGTAAAAAACATGCCAAGCTACTTTTTTTTATCAACCACGCATGTCACGAATCGTCTAAGATAATAAGCTTATTATTATTATTTTTTTTTGCAAGATGCCTACGTCGTTTCGCAGTCCTAAACGAATGCATACGCGCAATACGGCCGCAGGAGCGAACAAGTAAAGGTAAACAAATGCATCCAGGCATAAGGTTCATAGCACTGGCTATATAATGCGTGTTAAGGATCAGTTGCACAGTAACAGAATCCGTTGGAAGAAGATAAATAAGAAACAATGCTAATTCTCTGCCGCATGGTTATTACATCAGTACTCCAAGGATAAAAAAAGGTCACAGTTTCGCCCTAAGGGCGAAGCAATGAATGCGATAGCAACACAGCAATGTAATACGAAGTAAGGTGAGCGGCTTTGGTAGCAACAACACGCAGAACTGTTGTCGACGCCATCGGCGTTTTGCCCGCGTTAGCTCAAAATGCGTGCGGCGTTGGTGACTGTTGCTGGAGCCTCTGATATAAATAGGCACTTGGTGCCGCAGCTAAACGTCGCCTCCCTTCCCTCCCCCTCCCCCACGGCCTCTCGCGCGTCTGAAGAAGGCGCGTTTGCTCTACATATATGGTGATTGTAAAGGAGAAAAGAGACGCCTACTTCTGCAGCCCTTAAGCGAGCATGGCGCAGAACGCGCGTTTGTTCTCCGCCGTGCGTTCACTCCCCGTGAAAGACGCGCCCCTCGCACCCTTTCACTCGCACATACAGCGTTCGGCGCGCGGCGACGTTGGCGCTGAGCCGTGCTCCCTCAAGGGCTGCAGAAGATAGCGTCAACCTTTCCCTTTCCCTCAAGAACCACTTATCATCGGCGACGATTTCATCTCCAAATGACGTCATACGGAACCTCACGGCGACGGCGACGGCGACGGCGACTGCGACGGCGACGGCGACGCCGACGGCAGAAATCTGCTTTTGAGTGTCCATATAATTGCTATCGCAATAAAAAGCGTCCACAACCCTGCCAGAAACGGTGTCGGAGGCTAGAAATGCGTTTCAAATCATCGATTTCTTTACCCATTCTACACTTTCTTATACATTTAATCTTGTAGCACATAGATTGCGCTAAGTAGAACATATTTTTAAGAAATGTTCCACACACTAAATGGAATTTGGGTGTAATTAATGTCGTTGAACATAGGCTCTTCGTCTATCTTCTTGCTACTGCTAATGTGTATCACTTTTAACATTGCTCCCCATAATTTTCCCTAAGTGAAACATATTTGCAAAAATGTTGAATTAGTGAAAATAATGCGGAACGATATTGGGAGTGTCTTGCTGGGAGCAATTTCCTTCGCGAGAAACGAATGAACGCTTTAACTCCGACCGCAGAACAGTGTGATGTAAAACGGCTTTCTTTTTAAAGAAAAAGTTTTTCTTGGTGAGTCAGCCTTTGTCTTCTGTATCGGGTATATGCTTCTAGCTTCTTTCATGGGCCTATCCCAGAGATAGTGCAGTCTAAAAATGTGCGGCGATCCCAATATAGATCTGGTACCAGTAGTCCTGGTGGTAGAGGTGCGGAACGTTCTCGCATTTTTTTCTCTCGTGACAGCTAGTGCATTGAGACGCTGTCGTTGAGAAACTGCGGGCCTCTCAGAATGAATTGATACGGTTCATGCACCCCATCCTTAACCCAAACTAGCTAACGAAGACTTTGTCCTTTATCGACTTCAACGGGAGGTTGAATCGCATTCCAATTTTCTTTTTGTGTGTGTGCATGTTTATCTCTATATTTAACATTATTATTTTTTGTCCACAGGTTCCTTCACGAGATAATGGCGTTATGTTCCTTGCGAATGCGGGCACAGCCAGAGTCACGTATTGAATGGGGCCTACCTGCAGGAGACTGCTGTCGAGGTAACCGTGCACCATCTCTGGCGTGACGGACGGTTGCTTCTCGAGGCTCAGCCTCGTGAGTGCCTCTTCGAACCACTTGATGGCGGGCTCGAAGTCATACTGGTTGTACAGCAGCTGGCCGAAGTACAGACAGTCTCGCGCTGTGCATCGGGGGTAAAAAAAAAGGGTAAGGCAACGCTTTGGCAAACAGAACCTATGTGTACGGAGTATAAGCACGTTTATTGCGTCAACTTGCATTTATACTACGCACTCATCTTATTTGGTGCTTCGTACCGGCCCTTCTCCCTTCTAAAGTTAGTGTAAGAAAGCGCAATCTTGATACACTCGCTGGAGAAGTATAATCTGGTCACGTAAAAAAATAATAAAAGAGATGATGCGGTGTTTGAAGATAATCGGTCTGATAAAGCGATAAAATGTTAAGTGACGCATCCACTGGTTCCATTTCCTGTCGTTAATTCCCTTAGTTTTCATCTCTTGCGTATAATTATTCAACATAGCATAGCTAACCAGGCTTAGTCCTTGATAAGCTCTTTATATTTGCTAAGCATGTCCTCTCTCCGGTGAGAATGAAAAGAAATCTAAAATGTGCTGTCAAGACCATGCAAAATTGGATGCGCACAAATGTTGCAAAGAATATGCTCCATAGTAGAACTCTGTTAGTTCTGAGACGTCTGCATTTAGAAGTTCTGTAACTCAACGAGCACATTTCTTAACTGAGAAATGCTTACCCTGTACTGAAGAGCAAAAATTCGGAGACGCTTAAGCTTCGACTTTAAGAGTAGAACGCAATAGCATTCAAAGATTCCCGACTGCTTCTTACGCTTCATGGCAACTGCAGCTCATGTAGCCGTAATGTTTACCGGGAAACGCTGGCGGCGAACGCTATGCACGAAGGCGGCCGTTCTGGCTCTTTTTTTAATTTTTCCCCGCCGGCCCGCCAGCCGTTCGGCCCCGCCGCTGCCGCGGATGCCGTGATACCGCGCTATGATTGGTAGAAAGCATGGGGCGCGTGCCGCTTTGTGATTGGTAGAAACGCGGCAGGCGCCATGCTTGGATTGCTAGCAAGTTTTCGCTCACGCTCAACGGCGTTGGCACGGTGCTCATTGCGGAACGGGGCGCTTAAAGCTATCGCTTTATAATGAGAATATATAATTTCATCCACCTCAACCGGAACCCAGCAACTGGTCAGCGAAACCAAAAGACTATCGTTTATGGCACGCGTACCTGTCAACTGCGCCTTCGCCTTGTGGCCCTTGATTACTCCCTTGGCCATGTCGGTGATGTTGAGACGGTACGTCTTCTGGATGACAGTGAGCGTCCTCGCCGGCGTCCACCAGGTCGCTCGGACGCGGGAACGTGTCGTTCGACTCCACCATCAGCTTCTCGATCTCTGCCATTTTAGAGGGACGAAACTCGATGAGTTAAGCGCACAAACTCTGACACTTGTTGCAGCACGGCGAAGCGGACATGCTTTGGGAAGATTGCAGAGAAGGGCGAATAACACGTCGCACCAGTAACCCCTTGAGTCATTAGTTAAGCTCGACTGTCGATAATTGTGTCGAAGTTTTGTGATATTACTCTGAGGCACTTCACACTCAATTCAAAAAGAGTTAAGGTAATAGGAAGATGCTTCGTGCATATTCTACTGAGGTTTAATGATTAAGAAGTAATTAAGTACCGTCCTATTGTACAGCCAGACATGCTGTGTTTCTTTATAGGAAGAATTCAATCACTGGTGTAAAACACCTGCACAGGTTGGCGCAAATAATGAGTGCAGGTGTTGCAATTAAGAAAGGGGAAAGTATATACTTTCGCCATTTCTGACGGAACGCGGAACGCTGAACAACTCGTCATCCATAGTTGTGCCGTCAGCACAGTGGTCGTGTGTAGCACTAATTAAAGCATTGAAATATAGCGGACCCACATTCACTACACAGAGGGTTGAATTTGCACGAATCCTAATATCCGTTGTTTTGTTCTGGCCACCACTAGAAAAAATGTCAAAAAAATTCGTGTACACGTGTGTCTACACCGCGACTCAATGGGGCTAATGTTGGGCACTTCAGTACCACAAGAATACAGACGTATAATTCGTTGTCCTTTATGCAGCTTGCTGTCAGCAGGCTCCTTATCGGTGGGTATGCGCGCACCGGGCTCTTGCCGGATACAATCTGCGTAACTCATACCAAAACACCAGTTTTTACGTGCCAGATGATTCCAGCACTTTCTGTGCTGGGACAAGTGGCCACGTGGTTCGGCGACCAACGCGCCCTGCTGGACACATAACTAAAGTCCCCATATAAGAAAAGTACCGCCATCCTTTGATCAACGCCGCTTCTCTCTCTCCTGTATCTCCGATTGGATGATGATAGCGCGCGCTTTGAATTTTTTATGTTTTTTTTTTCCCCGCCTTACAGCTACGTTGAATGTACCTCTGCGCAGCCGCAGTCTCCGGCGGTGGCGGCGGCGCGCGCCCGGCCTGAAAGTTTCAACGTGGACTTTCTAGGGCCGCCACCGTCGACTTGCTTTCGCAAGCAAAAAATAAAGAAAAAGGAAGCGGTTTAGGAGAGGAGACGACGGAGGAAAGAGTAGATGGCGGTACTTTTCTTATATAGGGACTTTAGACATAACCGGCATCGAGCGCCACCTATTCTACCGGCTATATATGGTGTTCCTTCGCTTCCCGGAGCCATTGGGCATGAAAGTACCACAACAATGCAGACGGCTAATCCGCTGTCCTTCTTCATGCAGGTGACGAGGCGACAGGGTACATTCGAGGGTAGTGACCGGACGCGTCGAACGTTTCACGAACAACCTATGTGCAGTAGAGACTATGTCAGACTACATTTGGCTTAGTTCTTCAAGGTATGTACTCTAGCACCTACCCTCGTCTGAGACCTCGGAACACCAGTGAAAATGCCCTGTTCCTGACTTGCTCCGACTCGTGGCGCACTGAGACCATACCAGGGGAACAATCATAGATGTGCCATTTAGATGCCATCGGTATTACTGACATACAGGATGATCACGACGCCAACATGCATCCAGCGCTAATAAACTTCCGGAGCGCAGTGCACAAGAGCACAGGACGCTACATAGTACCGCTGATGATCAGGACATCAGTTCTCACGTCATACACGAACCGGATTGTATCTGAAGGTAGGCCAAAGCGTCAGCTTCAGCGGTTTGAGCATCAGCCAGAACTTCTACGGGAATACGATGCCGTCATCTGCGAGTATTTTAAGGAAGGCCATACGGAGAGAGTAGTGCCTTCTGGATGGCTCGGACAGACTGTTTAATACTTACCTCATCACGTGACGCCATGACTTCGTGACGCCATGGCTACCAATGTGCGCGTGGTCTTCGATGCCTCACCTCATGAATGCGGTGAACCGTATTTGAACGACATGCTCGATAAAGGCGTCAAGCTTTGTCCGGAACAACTGCAGCTGCTCTTGCAGTTTAGGTGCAACAAATTTGTTCTCACCGCTGACATCTGGAAGGCATTCCTCCTGATATACATCCGCTCGGAAGATAGAGACGCTCTTCGTTTTCTGTGGATCGACCGACTACCGACATGTGAGCATCCCGTACCGACAATCGTCGAGTGGCGCATGACGGGTTCCTTTCGGCGCATCTTCTAGCCCGTTATTGCTGTCAGCAACCCTGCAGTACCACCTCGAAAAATGGAAGACGAAACACCCAGACATTGCAGCTCGCCTACAATGGTCATTCTATATACGTGGACGACTTTGTCATCGGCGCGTCTTCCGAAGAGGAGGCTCTGAAGATTTACCGGGAAGCGAATGCCATTATTACCGACGCAGGGATGGAACTCAGAAAATGGTGCACAAACTCCCGCTTACTCTGCACTCAGTTCTTGAATGACGGCCTTTTACTTGAGAATGTTAGTGCGAAGGGCTCCAAGTTCAAGGTACTTGGTCTGCTTTGGGACCACTCATCGGATGAGATCATCTTTACCACGCAAGCCGTCCTCTCGTGTCATTCAACTCAGTCATCAACGAAGCTGACCATTTTACAAGCCTTCGCCACGCTATTCAACCCATTGGGCTTCGTTGCTCCATTTCATGTGAGAGCTCGACACCTATTTCAACGGCTATGGCGGCAGCGCATCGAGTGGGACGAGCCTCTCCCACCGGACGTTGAGGATTTCTGGCAGAACTGGGTATCGGAACTGCCTGTGCTGTCTACCCGTTGCATTCAACGTTGCATCTCACCGGCATCGCTAAACCAATGAGGCATGGCAATACATTTCTTCACTTACACCAGCCTTCATGCATACGGAGTGGCAGTGTTTGTACGTCAACAACTAGCCGACGGCGGTTTTATCGTCCGGCTCCTTATTAGCAAGTCTCGCCTCGCACCACTAAAGACGATTTCTCTACCGCGTTTAGAGCTGCTTGATTGTCCTTTGGCGGTGAGATTATGGCATTACATCCAGAAAATGCCTGGGGTTTCATCATGTTTCCTTCCTTCTGGACTGATTCAACGCTAGCGTTGCATTGGATCTCTGGCGACGCCAGCCACTTGTAGACCTTCGTAAGTAACCATATTCGCGAGATTCCGACTTTGACCCAAGGTTACACTTGGCGCCATTGCGTGAGCGCAGACAACCCGGCAGACCTTTTGACGCGCGTAGTATCAGCAGCGCTCCTAACACGAGAGACAAAGTGGTGGATCAGGCCTCTGTGGTTGTCCGAACCAGACAGTAACTGGCCTTTGAGCACTTGCGCTACGCTTACGGTGCAGGACCTGAACAGCGAACTTGCGCCCGTGTGCCCAGCCGCAGTGTCACCGCAAGCCGCACATAAACCGACACCACTGCTGGACCTCGAAAACTACAGCTCACTCTCCAGAGTTCTCCGAGTAACCGCCTGAATATTGAGGTTTGTTTGCAACGCTTCCAGGAACCAGCCATCTTTCTCTGAACCGCTGACGTCAGGGGAAATAAAGCACGCGGAGCAGTTCTGGTTCAAGTTGGTTCCAAAAATGGCCTTCCCAGCCGAGGTCACCACACTTCAGGCTGGCCAGCCGTTTTCATTAGGTTCCAGCGTTCTGACCCTACGACTGGATATAGGCCAGGACGGGTTGCTAAGAGTTGGAGGACGTTTACAGGAACTGGATGGGCTAGAGGATTTGAAACACCCAATCATATTACCAAGTGACCACTTGTATACGCGGCTCTTGGTATCTGCCGAATTAATCCGTCTTCTACATGCCGGATTATTTTTTGCTTAACGCCTAATTGCATAATTAGTCTTAAGTATTTATTCAACTTCTCAATCATAATAATTAGATGAAAAGTTTCAATGAGAAAATTGTAGAGCAGCATGAAGGCTCCTGATACAGTTTTTTGTTGCTCAATACGAGCTGCATAAAAGTGTTTTTCCGAGCGGGAAAGAAGCCCGTGAATACACGCAAAATTGCCGCGCGACTGACCGATCGAGGTACTTTGCGTGTATTCGAGGGCTTCTTTCACGCTCGGAAAAACACTTCTTTGTTTACTTCTTTCCTTATTTATTTATATCGTACTGCCAGCCTGAATACCAGGCCCTAGGCAGGAGTGGGCAGTACAAATACTGTGCAAAGAGTAGTACAAAGGTACAAAAATAGGGGGTATACAATACAAAATATGTATAAAAAAATAAAAGTATGGGAAAATTGAGAAAAAAAGATGTATCTCAATAATTAGGTAGGATATCGCAAGTAGAAGTAACCGAAATTGTAAAAGCAGAAGCAGAAACAATAGCATGGTAGAAAGCACCACGGCACGTATAAAAACAACGGCAAGTAGAAAACACTTCATCACAAAGGAGCGCTAAAAGCACAAAGAACAAAAGTACAAAGCACAAAGAGCGTATCACGGGAAGTACATGTGCATGTCTGCATTATTTATGTTTATCTTACACTATCGATTATATAGCAGATACTCTGGGAAACAGTTTAGTTCATAGCTTCGCTAGTGAGTGCACGAATGAAGATGTGGTTTTTGCGAGCGTGAAAGAAACCCACGAAAACACGCAAAATTGCCGCGCGACTGGCCGCTCGAGGCCCGTAGCGTGTATTCGCGGGCTTCTTTGACGCTCGGAAAAACTTTTAGCACGTATTGAGAAACAGAAAGCTGTATCGGGAGTTTTTCATGTTGATGTACAATTTACTCATTGACACTTTTAATATAATTTTAATATTTGAGAAGTTGATAAATTAATTAAGACTAATTATGTAATTAGACCGAATGCAAAAAATTATCTATCGCCAAGCGATGGCAAACAGCATTACCTTGCTTCTGCCCAGCTACGAGGCATTTGCATATTTTTAAAACTTGGTGCATGATAGTTGGGTGAACCTATATAGTTTTTGCTTCCTCAGTTTTCCAATTTTGTCACAATAAGTGTGACTCGTCGCCCACTACCGTAAAAGGTTTCATGTAAAGCTAGTATAGTCACCCCTGTAAAGAAATACAATAAACTGAATACTCACCCATCCAGTCGGGCTCCCTGAAGTGGTGCACTATCTTGTTCCAGTCAACCGACAGCCGCTTAATGATGTTGTACGCCTCGATGGGGCTGGCCCTGCGGCTGCCGTACTCATGCTCAGCTGAAGAGTGCGTCAGCTGCCGGTCTTGGTACGCCTTGGTCTCGTAGTAGTCGTTCAGAAAGCTGGAGTCGATAGAGACTAATATTACGCTGATATCTATAGATTCAAGAAACCCGCTTTTATGAAAATTTCAATTTACAGGGGCCCTGAATCAACCCTCGGGCTTGGTGAAATAACATAGTCTGGGGGTATCCTCCGCTGCGGTGAACACCTCAGCCAAGTTGTGCAGTCGTACGCGGTGCGAGGAGCTCGCAAACACAGCGCGAAGTCACCTTTCTCTCAAACGCTCTCATTTCAACAAAAGCCGTGATCCTGACTCCTTTCTGTGTGCTTTATTTCGTAATAAAGCACATTCCAATACGCGGCTGCTATTTGTCGCTGCGGTAGGCCACACCGCGGCCACCGCGGGGTGCCGCCACGAGTCCACTGGATAAGCGCACTGCGGCTCGCTAAGGACAACCGCGTTTGGGTTACGTTTAGCGCGTCGTCGGCACCAAAATCGGAAGTCGTGGCGTCTACGTTAACATCCGAAATTAAATTTGAACTGCTGGACACGGTGACATTTCGAAGGCGGGGCGTTGCGGCCACGGCGCTCCTCGCCGTAGCCTTCGCAGTGAAGGGTATTCAAGAAGGAACGGGTTCAAAACACAGGCCGTGTTTGATTGCCAATAACTCCGCTTCTGCTGAACGCACTGAAGTACTTTTTGCGGCAAAGTATTTCTGAAATGGCCTATTTTAACTTCAAGTGTCGGTCTCCATTTTGATAAAAAGTGGTTCAGGGCCCCTTTAACGTCAGCCCTGCTTAACAAATTGTGGATGGGAAACAGGGGTTGAAGAAATTGATCAGGGGAAGGGCACTGTGTTCAATATGCCTCGAAATTATGGTAAAAGCATTACCACGGCAGTTTCAGACGGGCCGTTCTCCGTTTACGAAACTGCCCGTTGCAAGGTCTCAGCATCAGCAAACAGTTGAGCTGCAGGAGGAGAATGCTTTATGAAGAGAAAGGAGAGGAGGTCGACCCAGAGAGCGTGTCTCTGGCCTACCACTCTTTTTATCAGCGCCGCCGGGTATGTCACCTGAGATCCCTCTGACATCGCCCGACTCTAGCGGAGAACGCGTAAGACTCCGCCGCCGCTCCCGTTTTAGAGCTCAGCTCTTAGACACCCATTGATGCGTTTAGCGTCGGCGTTGTCCCTCGGTGTAACCGAGAGAACGAGCCCAGCGAAGAATAAAAGAGAGAACGCGCGGCGCAGCGGGCGATGAAAAACGGCTATAGCCAAGACAGCGCGAGGAGGAAAACAGAGGAGGAGGGTATGGAGAATGCGGGAGAAGGTGTACTGCCGCGCAAGATGGGCGACGACCGCTACGAGATGGCGCCAGGGTAGCGCGCCGTCGTCTGTTCCCCGATGGCATGCGGGGAGCGCGTCCAGCGATACCATATATGGAAACAAAGCGCTGAATGAGTGGAGGTCTGTCTGCGGCGGCTACTGTCAATTGCGCCCACGAGTTATCCAGGCGCGGCATGTCGCGACCTCCCGATTAGCGAGGCAGCGCGCGACACTTCGCTCCGTTTGCAAAGTTCCGCGTGAGACAGACTGTCCGCGCCAGCCAATATATCCCGAAATGAAAACACGCATACAGCTGCGCTCAAATTTCGCATTTGGGAGTGTTGTAATCGTCGATGAATATTTTCCTGTACAAATATCGGCACACTCTCGCAACCCATTCGCTTTCTTTCATATTCCTTAGTCGTTCTTCTGAAACTTCCGGAATAGCTGCGTCACCTATTGACGAAGTTGGGGGATAGACGTGACGGCATATGGCCTCTGAGATCAGGACATCTCGGAGGCTATGGTCGACAGTTTGTACTGCTTGTACTGATTTCACCGCGTAGAAATAAAACGCGCTCCCACCTTTCATTGCGCTGCCTCTCGCACTTTTCGAACGCAAACGCAAAGAATGACGAATACATGGAATCACTTAGCTGCACTCTGTATGCGAAATTTAAAGCGTGCTCGTAAAGCGTCCAGCACGTAAACTACGCTATCAAGGTATACTAAAACTCGCTTTCTGCAAGTTAGTCTGCGGAACGTTAGCGCCATTTCTCTTAAACCCGCTATTACGCTAACGTTAAACTAAAGCTGTCTATTGTCCGTCCCGTGAAGTGCCCCTGTAGTTGTATAAGTAAAGCTAGTTGACCGCGCACCGGACGCGCATCTTTCAGGTCAAGTGAAAAATAGTATAAACACCTCGTAGCGCCAGAGCACAGAAGACAGTAGCGCCACAGCAAACAGCCTAGCGCTATATTCGAAATACGCTGAGCTGAGATTTGCGATGGCGCTTAGGAAACGCCCTTACCGTCATAAGGGTCGTTCCGAAGCTTGAGCTATATGGACGAACATGGGTTCTGGAGGAGCACAAGAGATTCCAAGTCGCGCTGTGGACAAGGCAGCAGTCAGTATGTAACGGTCAGACAAGCGTGTCTTGGCGTCTGGAAGGTAGTTTCATTTTCTTCGCAGCCCTGAAGCGACTGACGTCGGCGACATTGCTGCTGTAAGTGAAACAATCACAGTGTCTTCTGGCCAGTGCAGGGTTCCTATGAGATACACTGAATTCTTACTGGATCTAAATTTACCCCTACAAAGAGCAGGCGCGGATCCAGGGGGGATGTCCGGATGTCCTGACCTCCCCCCCCCCCCCTCCTCCTCAGATTTCTGCATCACCCCTCGCTGACAGGGTGATGGCCCTGTCGCAAAAATGTGGCTACCAGCATTCTTCAAAAGTATATTTCACAAGTACCTATGGTAGCAGCCATGCAGAAGTAAAGCTAGCTCGCTCAAAGCTTAATCTGTTTTCTGTAGGGGTGTGGTGTCGCGAATTTGCCGTAGTTATTTTTTCTCATGAATACCTTGGACCTCCTGGCGCCGGCCGTGCCGTCCCGTCGGCGGCGGCGAGCGAACGAGGGGACGTCCCTTTTGTCAAGCAGACCCATGTCCGCGCAAGCGCCTTCGTGCCTGATTAACTTAGATCCCCCTCGAGGTGTCATCGGTTTCCTCTTACCGTTAACTGGCCTACCATTAGGTTACCTACCGTTACAGGGGTGTGGCGTAGCACGCTCACGCCTGAGAAAGAAAGCTAACAAAGCGGAGAGGCGTCGACAACAGCAATATGAATGCAGACAACGTGAACACAGACAGCGAAAGCGGGACAGTGAAAAAGCGGAGAACTTGTGCGTCGCAGGTACCATGAGTCCGAGGAAGAACGTCACCGTCTGCCGTCCCTCACGCCGGAGAAATGTCAGATGAGAAATGATGATGAGGATGATGATGTAATGACATCTTTTCTGAAACGGGGCGGTGACAAATGGTCACCTACCTAGCCTGCTTGATTTAATCAGCTATGCTCTACAGGTTTTACATCGAAGCTGTATATGCCTAGGCAAAACGTCTGTCCGTGCCCAGGAGGGCGTTCCACAGGAACCAGTGCGCACGCGCGAAAAAAAAAAAAAAAACGAGTCGGAAAGGAGTTAGGAGCAAGAGGAGAGGGACTGTTTGGGACTTTCACCTCGGAGTAACACGTGTTGGGGACGTACAGAGTGGTCCGCTGTTAAAGGGTACACCCGAGTGCGTGGCGTCTGCTCGGCGCCACCACCGGCTGGCGGCTGCAACGATTGTCGCGCAGGCGCAGTGAGCTCTGTGGGCGGGGCTCTTTCGGCGTCTGCTACCGTCGGTTGTCGCGCTTCGGATCGTCGCGAAGCAAGCAGCTCGCGTAATTCATATTTAATAGCAGCCACTTTCCTTTCAGCTGGAAGAAAAGCGACTGGATAGATTTGTACTCAGATAAATGCCCTAAATGTCAGCAGCATTGACACTGCCGCCTTTTGCTCGCCTTCTCGTTTCATAATGATTTGCCCGCTTCATAAAATTTTACTGTGCGCGTCGATTCCAGTAATTCAACGATAGCTCGAGTGCTAGCTCTTTATGAAGTAATATGTTCTTTAAAGGCGTCTGTCGATTCTTTGTTCAGCCTACGCACTGCAGCGTCTCGAATATGCATTAGTACAAATGAGATGGGCACTACACACGGAGCAATATTCTTTAATATAGCTGTACCACAAGGAGACGTCCCTAAAACAAAATTATTATGTCGGTCGAGTTGAACGGCCAAAATATTATTTTACCTCGCCTAATTTTCTTTCAGCTTTGCAACGTCTCGCTGCCAGTGTGTGACCGTACAGTCCCCGGCCAAATTAAAAAGGCGTGATCGGCTTGTTTCTCTACTATCTGACGCGTGGTTGCGCACGGTTGCAGACGACGAAAGAGCACCGCCCATAGCCCTCACGGCGCCTGCGCGAAGCTCGTTGCAGCCGTCGGCCAGCGGAGGCTCCGAACAGCCGTCATGCGCTCTGGTGTTCCCTTCAACAGTGGGGCGCTCTGTACATACATCCTCGCAGCGACGGCGTGGAGAGCACACGCGCTAAGTGTCAGTGAGCAAGAGTTTTTGAAAGGGAACGTCTGATTCTTTCGCAGCGTGGGTGTGACGTAGCGCAGCCTGCGGGGAATGCGCACGCGCCATGTGTGAGGGAGCAAGGGGAGAAGGAATGTCTGGCCGGCAATAAGTGGATAGCAAAATGATGATGTCGTCAGCTAGCGACTTCCGGTTCGCGAGTCAGCGCTTCTGTTGCTTCGTTCTACCTTGTCAGCAGTTTCTACAGTGAGATTTCCCGCTGTTCGCAAAGAAAACACGCTTCAGCAACGTGATTATGGTTGGCTGCTCGGAATTAGAGTGCGCGAACTCTTCCGTGAAAGGAAAAAAAAAGTGTTTTGTTTTCCATGGAATGAAGCGCACAAGCGTAAATGGGCAGTTGCCGTCAAACGAGCGACCGTGAACGGCAAGCTGTGGGTACCGAACGTAGGAGCCAGAATATGTGACGATCATTTCGCCACAGGCAAGTGTGTTGGCGAATAACTTCGTCTACTAACGTTCTAGTACAAATACCCCCTTTTTAACAATCAGTTAAATACACACAGGTGCACCCAGCAAGGATCCTCAGCACATTGATTATGTGCCGTCTTTATTCCGGTACAACGAAAAGGCAACTGAGGCTGCACGAACGAGAGAGGAGAGGTAACGTCAAAATAATTCGTGCACTTTTCAGATACTTAAGTCAGTGCTTTCTCTCTGCAGTTATACACGACATGCGTCTCTTGAAAAAAAAAAAAAAAGTTGTCGCAGTTTCACCTGAAAGGCGAAGCATCAGTTGCGATAGCAAATTGGTAGAGAGCTATACGGAGTAATGATATTAGCTTTATCAGCTGTATAAACTTGGACATGCAGCAGCACCGGCAACACGCGGAACTGTTGTCGACGCCGTCGGCGTTTTGCCCGCGTTCGCTCAAAATGCGTGCGGCGTTGGTGACTGTTGCCGGAGCCTCTGATATAAATAGGCACTTGGTGCCGCAGCTAAACGTCGCCTCCCTTCCCTCCCCCTCCCCCCCCTCCCCCACGGCCTCTCGCGCATCGGAAGAAGGCGCGTTTGCTCTACATATATGGTGATTGTAAAGGAGGAAAGAGACGCCTGCTTCTGCAGCCCTTAAGGGAGCACGGCGCAGAACGCGCGTTTGTTCTCCGCCGTGCGTTCACTCCCCGTGAAAGCGCGCGCCCCTCGCGCCCTTTCACTCGCACATACAGCGTTCGGCGCGCGGCGACGATTTCATCTCCATTGACGTCATACGGAACCTCACGGCGACGGCGACGGCGACGGCAGAAATCTGCTTTTGAGTGTCCATATAATTGCTATCGCAATAAAAAAAACGGGAGACTCCGAAGGCACAGTAGCCGACGACATGGCGCGCGCTGGGCACCGCTGCAGACAAAACAGCGGACGAAGCGATCGACTGTACCGTTTGTTATGGGAAGCGTTACCGGTGGCGTCTCAGCATTGACAGCCAAAAGAACGCGCAATGGTGAGTGACGACGACCGATCGGTGGTCGTAGAGATAAGTGCGAAACTGTCGAGGGACCAGAAGACAACTGAACGTTAATCGTCAGTAAACAACTAATGATTTGACTAAGCTTTCGTGAGCTTGCGGGTTCGCATGTGTGCGACGAAGAATTTCGTAACGCCGGGTTTGCGCTGAGTAAGCACAGCGCTATGCACACAGATCACTCGCACCCGTGTGAATTTCGGTAGGTGCCGAACGATCTAAATGAATCAAGTTAAAGAGGCTATGTGCGGTATAAGAAACGGCAGAAGCGCTTACACGCAAGCAACGTGGCACGCTAGAGACCTGGCCCGTAGGCACAAGAAACTCTTACGATAGAATTGTTTGTAAGAGCAAAATCCAGCCAATCCTGTTGCTGGAAATATTATTTGCGAAGGCTGTCAGCCAATGGAAAAGAGTGGTTGCGATCGAAAAGCTTTGCTAGGTCAGCACCAGTAGCGAAAAGGCGGGGCTCAGAAGCCTAGCCAAAGGCGCGATGATGGAAACAAAGTTTTTGATAAAGCGTCCGAAACACGAGCTTCCGAGTTCGTTTCCAAGGTTAAACGAAAACCTGCCCTCATCAAAATACTGAGACTTGTTAGCTTGGTTTGTGCTACCATCTAATAGGGAGCATGTCTATTCGAGAATTAACCAGCCGAGCTAGCGTAAAAAAACACACCAGAGCAGCCTTCGCCCCGAACAACCCGCAGTGTCCATATCATAGATCACAGATCACTATCGATTGGGAGGGGGGGGGGGATAAAGTATCCAGAGGCACAGATAACATTACACAGAAGGCAATCAGTTGCATGGAGACTACTACAGACAGAGATGTACCCCAACCCAGTACTATATAGTCACTACTATTCAGAACTACACAGTGACAGATGTAAACACTGCATAACAAGGGCAGATCTCAAACACATACTGTGGGCCTGCCCTGCAGTCATCACGACAGACAAAGCCAGAAAAATACCTACAACGAATACCATCCTGGACAATCAATAAAGTTATTCTCTCTCTCTTTAATTAATGTTCGGCTTCAAGAAAGTAAGTACGAAGCCTCGAAAAGCATTCGACGAAAACAGCCAAATAAGGCACGAATACGCCTAACTAAACGAGCGCTCACACTAAGGTACGCTAGCAATCTTTCACCTGTGCATGTATCCCAGCTTGGTTTCCATGCTGTGCAAGAAGTCACCGAGCTTCTCGACGAGCCTGCGCTCCAGGGACATCAGGTCTTTCATGTGCGCCACCGACGAGAAGACGTTGCCTGCGCTGGCCGCATCGGGGTTGAGCAGGGAGGCGAGCCAGAGCGTCGCACAAGTCGCGAGCAGTAGCCGGGAGCGCATCGCTGATGCCGAAGGACTGGTCAGCTACGAAGCACCGACCAGGAGGAAATGCCTAGGTGAGAAAAAAGCGGTAATTCTGCAACAACAAGGACGTATTTTTAGCTTCTCGAGACCGAATTGCCGAGCGACAGAGTACCTTTATATTGTCCGTTGTTATTGCAAAGCGATCCCTTAGGAATCTCAAAAGCAAAACCCCATTGTTTGAAGAAATGCTAGAAGTGAGTGCACAAAGCGAATCTCGATGAATATGGATAAAGTGAACGTCTCGAAAGCTGACTCTTGTAAAATTTATGCGTATCCCAAGCGCTATATGGGAATCAGATGAAGCGAAGCTTGTTTTGTTGCTGGCGAGGAACGCTGGTCTTGTTGATGATGAAATGAAGGCGGTGGAGTGATGGCGTGACCACGACGGCATGTTTTTCTTGGAGCTCGCATCTGCGATTACGTCCACTTCATTAACTGCCACCTCGAGCTGCCAGGGCTCGCACTATCTCCGGTACCGGCCCTGTGTGCCAGACAACATGCTAGCACACGCAAAGGGAAGGAAGAGAGAAAGAAAGCTCCGACAAAAGCTTGTCCACAAAAGATGACTCCTGACGATGTAAAGAAGAAATAGACATTGTTATCGTGTTACAAAAATGTGGAAATAAAAAAAGCACGATGATGTAAAACCAGGTGTCAAGACAGCTTACCTGCTGTATGAGAAACACAGTAAACATACAACTGGTATAAAAAAAATCAGGCAGTGCAGTATTGCGACTAGAATTTGTCACACTTCTTGAGAGACGTTAAACTGACCCCGCGTTCACAGCTCCAAAAATGGGACTGCAAGCACAGACAACACAAATGCCATCAAAGCCTGCAGCCAAATACAAAATCAAAGGAAGAGGGCCATCACTGTAAACATCTAGGCCAAAATGCAACACACGAAGCAAATATACCGTAGTTAAGAGAAAAAAGGCATTGAAGCCATCTGTAGAGAGCATGCTTCATGCTCTCTATAGTGCCCGGTGCCCGTCATGGTGCCCCCCCCCCCCCTCCCGGTTGGCGTATGCTCGGGCGTTGGCGTCGGCAAGCTGGTTCCCTGTCACAGTCTCATGGCCTAGTGCCCACGTAATGAAGCACCTCGAGAAGGTGATTTTCTCGTCTTGAGTATGCGGATGGCCACAGTGGATATGCGTCCACTGCTGTACCTTCTGCACGCTTCTTGCGAGTCCGTAAGTATTTCTGTCGTTGCCTCTTCGCACTGATGGGTGATGGCAAGTGCGATTGCCGCTTCCTTAGTCTCGAGGATGTTGTTGCGTTTGATCGAAGCGCAATTGATTTCCCTAAGCTGGTTATCAACCTCGCTGACTACCACCCCGGAGTGTTCTTTCTATGTGGTCGCATCGACGTATAACACCTCTTTTCCCCCCATGAAATATCTTTCGTGTGCTTCCGATCTTGCCTTTCTTCTGACCTTGTGTATTTTAGGATGCATGTTTTTCGGTATCGGGCGACCAGACGACAGAACTTCAGGTATACCAATCATCTGTCCTCTCTGGCGTGATGTATGCCTTGCCAGTCTTGAACGTGCCGCCAAATGGGATGTCGCAATTGGAACGGGACCATCGTATTGCCCTCCGAGTCATGCTTGGCTTACCTCGTGAGGCGCAATCTGTTCCACTACTCACAGAAGCGCACCAGTTGCCCCTGAGCTTACAAGCAGACCATAGAGCGCTACACCATATTGAGCGTTTGCACCGAGCATCAGACGGCCAAGCACTGATTAATCGGCTGATTCAGCGCCCGTTCTCTCGGATGGGGAAAATGGCGACATTGTTTCTGGACATTACTCGCAGTTCCGGAGACACTACTTCATTCACAACTCCGAAGAAGCGCCACAAATGTTCCTTCCCCATTTATCTGTCAATTCCCGAAATGCACAAAAAGTATAGTCAGCCTGTTTCGGCGCTACTTCAATTGGCCCAGTCCCACCTATTTGAAAAATTTGGAGGTTATATTAAAGTATTCACGGACGCATCTGTACACAGCGACGCCCAAGGCACTTCTGCAGCTTTCTTCTGCCCTTCGACGGGCATCAGACGGTCATTTAAAATACTACACCCATCGCGCTATCTTCCACCATGACTTCAAACCAACTCGGCCGAATATCTGCCTTGATATTATTGGTATTCGCGAGTAAGCACGCGCTGCCCACATTTAAGCTAATGTAAAGTACAAAATAAGCTGGCGTATACATTGAGGCCTTAGCGCTCGCAAAAACACCCTGAATAACCTGCCGCGTACTATAGCGCATGCGAAATTTGGGATACGATTAATACTGCTGTCACACGACCAAAAAAATTCGACCCGGATCGGGCTTGATCGCGATCAAAAGTGCGCCGTGCGACACCTGTATAACACAGCAGTTTGACGAAACAGCACGAGACGAATAAGACATTGGCAAGCTAGCACATGTAGCACACCTACCGCTTCATGCAACAGCTAAAGTTCGAGAAATGCGACAGGCAGAAAGTACTCACCCGGCCACACATTCACAGTGCGCCCCGGCAATGTCGCCAACGGCTTTCGTGAACCATGCGGTAACCACGTAGATGCCCGACTTCATGGATGGCGTGCACGTAGCTCGTATGATGCCAAGTGCAGGGTCTGCGGTATTTACGTTAAGTTTTAAGTTCTTAACATACCCTTCTTCTTTCAAAGCCCATCCGCGGTGTGCCTGACGAACGGACGAAGTGTTGGCGTGCAGATAACGCCACGCATTGTCGCTCGTTATCCGGCACTCCGAGAAGTCGGTTGTCCATCCCGTTTGCAAAAACGGCAAGGGAATGGAGTCCTCTTCAATCATAATTAACGAATGTCACGTGCGACCACCAAAGAACGTCGACAAAACGTGACAGAAGCTGCGCTAACACAATGTCGCTACCCGATGCCGCCGTACGGAAGAAAGGCTGGAGCCCGGATGTTTTCCAACCAAGCGGCGAGGCGCAAGCTTCCTGTTTTTCGCGCTAGGTGGCGCTCTGACTTCTGCAAATGGTCAATTTCAGCACATTCTATGGCTGTAGAAAATTTGTATTTCTACATGTTAGCTATCGCGATCTCCAGTTACCCCTGTCTTGCGCTCGCTGATTCCAACTTGCGCCTGCAAATTTCGTAACTTCATCACTCCACCTAGTCTTCTGCGCTTCCCTTCTCTTGGTACCCATTCTGTAATTCTAGTGGTCCACCGGTTATCCATCCTACGCATCGCATGGCCTGCCTAGCTGCATTTTTTTCTCTTAATGCCCATTAGAATGTCGGCTATCTCCGTTTGCTCCCTGATCCCCACCGCCCTCTTCCGGTCTCCTAACGTTAGGCCTGAAATTTTCCTTCCAATGCTCTTTGCGCGGTCCTCAACTTGCTCTCAGACTTCTTTGTTGGTGATTGGAATTCGCAGGGAGAGGCCTTCGTCCTGCAGTGGACATAAAAAATAGGCTGATGATGATGATGTTAACTATCGCCGTTGAACCAAGCAGGAGCCTGGCGTCAATAACTGGTGACTAAATGAAAAACGTATGTCACAGTTTCGCCCGAAAGGCGAAGCATCAATTGCGATAGCAGAGAGAGAGAGAAAGGTAAAGGAACGACAGGGAGGTTAACCAGAGGTTATCTCCGGTTGGCTACCCTGTACCGGGGGAGGGGTAAAAGGATGCGAAAGGAGAGAGAAAAAAGTAAGTAAAAATAGAATTAAAAGAAGGTCGCAAAAAAAAAAAAGAAAATCACACATGCACACAAAACATAACTGTTTCTGTGGGCACTGTCACGCAGTCTGATAGCGTGACATTGCAAATTAGTAGACAGCGATACGGACTAAGGATAGTGGTTTTATCAGCTGTATAAACTTGGACATGCAGCAGCACCAGCAACGCGCAGAACTGTTGTCGACGCCGTCGGCGTTTTGCCCGCGTTCGCACCGAACGCGCGCGGCGTCGGAGGTTTTCGACGAGATGAGAAGGGGGCGCTCGTCGAGCAGCGTCGGAAATCTTACCCACCTTCTCACCTCGCAACGTTTCTATATAAATACGCATTTGGTGCCGCAGCTAAACGTCGCCTCCCCTCCCCCCCTCCCGTCCTGCCACGGCCTTTCGCGCGATAGAAGAAGTCGCGTTTGCTCTCTATATATGGTGGTTGTAAAGGCGGAAAGAGATTCTTAATTCTGAAGCCCTTTAGGGAGCACGGCGCAGAACGCGCGTTTGCTCTCTGACGTGCGTTCGCTCCCCGTGAAAGCGCGCGTCCCTCGCACCCTTTCACTCGCACATACAGCGTCCGGAGAGCGGCGACGATTTCATCGCCGTTGACGTCATACGGAACCTCACGGCGACGGCGACGCCGATGGCAGAAATCCGCTTTGGAGCGTCCATATTGTTACGGAAGGATAGGAGGAAAGAAGAAGAAGATCGAGAGACACTGGCTGCTGCGTGTTGTTGCTGGCCAGCCATCTTGACCACGCTAACCCTACTTGTGTATATATTGTAAATACATCCAGTCTATACTCCCAACATCCCCGTAACATATTGGTGGAGGTGCGGGGTATAGGCTGGATGTAATTACAATATATACAAGTTCACGTTGCCCTGACGCTACCCCTCTTTCAGTTCCTCTCGTTCAAGCCATCGTTCGCCAGGAACTTGAAAGCATTGGTTTACGTTCTGTCTGTGCTGTCGCTAACCCCAGAGCCAATGAACGCCCTTCCACTCTGTTTGATTCACCGCGGCGCTTCTCTCCGCGTTATCGCAACCCGACTGAGTGGAGAACTGCGGACGACCAGCCGATATATTTCACCTGTCGCCGTATTGGTCATGTCGCCGATACTGTCGCAACTCGTGGCCCTCAGCACCTTGCACGCCCACCAACCTGAACCGTTTTGATAGAAATTCCCGCCGTGTTTCGCCCTCCGCCGAGTCTAACAGTGCCGACAACTCTGCCGGGAACACGTGGTACGGTCGCTCACCATCGCCTCGCGGACACCACTCTCGTTCACCACAAACACGTCGCCCATCTTCCCGTTCGCCGCAGCCACGTCGGCTTTCGTCCCCTGTGGCTTTCGACCGCGTTCCTTCGGAAAACTAAGAACTGCAGCCCTCGGAGGTGGTGCTGCATTGACAACTACTGCAGCAAATCCTCGCCATCGAATCGTACGACGACATCTTTGATTTCGGCGACCGCCCTTTCGGCCAAACATCTGTTGTTCACCACCGTATCAACAATGGAGACATGAATCCGATCCGTCGGCGTCCCTGTCGTGTATCACATGCTGAACGTAGAGTAATCCAATCAGAAGTGGACAAAATGCTCCCAAAAGGGGTCATCGAACCATCAGCCACTCCTTGGGCTTCGCCAGTCGTCCTTGTGAAGAAAAAGGACAGTACCTGGTGTTTTTGCGTCGACTATCGCCATCTAAACAAGATCACGCGCAAGGACGTCTACCCATTACCACGCATCGATGACGCCTTGGACTGCTTGCACGGAGCTACATACTTCTCGTCCATTGATCTTAGATCTGGCTACTGGCAGATTTCTGTTGATGAAATGGACCGCGAGAAGACTGCCTTCATAACACCTGATGGTTTATATCAGTTCAAAGTAATGCCCTTTGGCCTATGCAATGCTCCTGCGACATTTGAACGAATGATGGACTCTCCTCTGCGAGGCTACAAATGGATCACCTGTCTTTGCTATCTTGACGACGTTATTGTTTTTTCTCCCACGTTCAGCAGCCACCTTACGCGACTCGCTGCAATTCTTGCGGTCTTCCGAAAAGCCGGCCTTCAGCTGAACTCCACGAAACGTCAATTTGGGCGCCGTCAGATTACCGTGTTGGGTCATCTCGTTAACGCAACCGGTGTACAACCAGATCCGGATAAAGTTCGCGCCGTTCGCAGTTTTGCTGTGCCTCGTTCTGCTTCTGACATGCGCTGCTTCGTCGGCCTGTGTTCTTACTTTCGACGTTTCGTCAAAAATTTCGCCGACGTTGCTCGCCCTTTGACAGATCTTCAAAAGAAGAACACGCCTTTCTCATGGGGCCCGGAGCAGGCTCACGCGTTCGCCGCTCTCATCGGCTTTCTGACCAGCCCTCCCATACTTGCCCACTTTGATCCATCTACACCGACCGAAGTCCCCACTGACGCCAGCGGCCACGGCATCGGTGCTGTTCTCGCCCAGCAGCAGAATGGTACCAAGTGCGTGATAGCTTACGCCAGCCGCCTGCTGTCACCTTCTGAAAGGAATTACTCCATCACCGTAGCGTGAGTGTTTGGCTTTAGTGTGGGCTGTCGCCAAGTTCCGGCCATATTTGTACGGCCGCACGTTTTCGGTCATTACAGACCACCATGCCCTCTGCTGGCTGTCTTCCCTCCGGGACCCGACAGGACGGTTTGGTCGCTGGGCTTTGCGGCTCCAGGAATTTTCTTTTAATGTCATCTACAAGTCTGGACGTCTGCACAAGGACGCTGACTGCCTCTCTCGTCATCCCGTGGATCCTCCTGATCCTGTTGCACATGATCCGGAGACCTGCGTGTTGGCTTTCACTGACATGGGCGACATGCGTGCTGAACAATATCGCGACGAGTCCTTGCAGGCCATCATCGCCGGAGTGCAATCTGGCAGCACCGACGACCCGTACCGCATGTTCGTGCTGCATGACGGCGTCCTCTACCGCCGCAATATCAACCCTGAGGGCCCTGAGTTTCTCCTTGTCCTTCCTCGTCATCTACAATCCGTCGTTCTCGAACAACTTCACGATGCACCAACGGCGGGACACCTTGGAGTTTTGCGCACATACGACCGCGTACGACGCCGGTTCTTCTGGCCGGGACTCTACCGCTCTGTGCGTCGTTATGTCGCAACTTGCGAATTGTGTCAGCGCCGAAAAAAACCTCCCCTGCCACCTGTCGGCCGACTCCATCCAATTGAAGTTCGCTCTGAACCTTTCTATCGCGTAGGCCTTGACCTGCTTGGCCCTTTTCCGATGACGACTAGAGGGAATAAGTGGATCGCCGTCGCTACCGATAACGCGACACGCTACGCGATAACCAAGGCGTTGCCGACTAGTTGCGCAACTGAAGTCGCATATTTTCTCCTCCATGACGTCATCCTCCACCACGGTGCACCTCGACAGTTACTTACCGACCGCGGCCGCTCGTTCTTGTCTCGAGTTGTTGACGACCTCCTCCGCTCTTGGGCCACAGAGCATAAGCTGTCCACCGCCAACCACCCACAAACGAACGGTCTTACGGAACGTCTCAATCGAACACTCAGAGATGATGTCGATGTAACGTCTCCAATGATCACCGCGACTGGGACGCCACGCTGGCCTACGTCACATTCGCGTATAACTTGGCCAGACATGACACCGCAGGATATTCCCCCTTTTATCTTTTGTATGGTCGCGACCCTACATTGCCTTTTGACACCATCCTACCTTCTGTGCCACGTGTTACAACCGAGTATGCTCGTGAAGTCATCGATCGCGCTCACATGGCGCGTCAAGTCGCCCGATCTCGTCTGTTGGCCTCTCAGGATATACAAAAAAGTTGTCGCAGTTTCACCTGAAAGGCGAAGCATCAATTGCGATAGCAAATTTGTAGAGAGCTATACGGAGTAATGATAGTAGCTTTATCATCTGTATAAACTTGGACATGCAGCAGCACCGGTAACACGCAGAACTGTTGTCGACGCCGTCGGCGTTTTGCCCAGGTTCGCACAAAATGCGTGCGGCGTTGGTGACTGTTGCCGGAGCCTCTGATATAAATAGGTACTTGGTGCCGCAGCTAAACCTCACGGCGACGGCGACGGCGAGGCTGACGGCAGAAATCCGGTTGAAGTGTCCATATAATTGCTATCGCAATAATAACACCCCTATAACATCACTCGGAGGAACGGAAGCCGATTTCGAATGCCATGCCTTTGTGTAATGTAGGAGTCGGAAATACGTCATAGTTGCGATGCGTCGTTTAATTTTCCTATGTGGATCTCGGCGGTCAGTCTGGTTAGTTCCCGCTGATGTTTTCTGGTATGTGCGGCTTTTATCGTGCGAGTGAAAGAATCGGGAGCGCAGTTCAACGGGGATGTCCTTGCTGCGCCATTGCGTAGCAAACCCTGCGGCTTAGGACTTATACGCAGTGGTTTCGAACTGTTTCGGTGAAGACTTCACAACGGTAGCGCCTAACTTTCTGACGTAGCAAAATTCAAGACAAAGTGGCTATCGCAGTCGGTGGGATGGGATGAGATGAGAGGCAATGATATTAAATTATTATTTTGGGCAAAAATGTGCGTTGAGAACATGATTTCTTCTATGTAAAACCATATTGCACCCTCCCTTGGCAACCACAATGCTGAACTGAAAATAGTTTAACGACCGTATCAGCCCCCGTTCAGCTGAAATGTACCTACGCAGAGTATACACCGGGCGCGGACTGCATTTGGGGTAGATACGGTGTAATTTCGTTTGCGAGGCAACTAGAGGCCTCAATCAGAGCAGTTTGTTGAAGTGACGGATTCCACAGCTCATTCCAGGACCCATCGTTAAGGAAAAATTTGTCTGCGACACCATAGGTGTTTAAGTTCTATTTTGCACCTTTAAGTTCTATTTTTTTCTTCGTTGAACAAGTTGGCTAACGTTAGCTGGCACAGTCTTTACAACGGCGCAGTTATGCGGAAGCGCAGCGTAAACGTCAAGCGTCGGTGAACCTCCAATAGAGTCAGGCTCGCTCAAACACTGCAGCTGAAGCTCAATGTTTATCAGACAGTTATGAACTCATTGCGCAAATTTATTACTTATGGCACATTCGACCGGTCCTTTTCGAGCACTCCTGCAAAGCTACAAAAGTCGTTTAGCAATGTACCTAAGCTTTGTCGTACGCTGGCGATGGTAGGCACGTTTCTGTGGGGTTAACAAAGCCCGAATAATGCGACTTGGAAACTTTGTCATGCAGCTGCTTTGTCAATTCGCACGACAATATGACCATGTGCGCGGCAGATGGCGGCAGTGACGTCAGCCGGGGGACTCATTTTTGTAGTCAGAGAAGAGCAGCGTCAATTCATTCGTTCCTTTTTTTCTCGGTCTAGCATGTGCGCCTGGTGATATTTATTGAAGGCGCAGTGCGCAGAAACTGTTCTGTCGAGAACAAGTGTGCTTGAATTTATAAAGCTTTTTAGAAAAGGAAGCATAGCTACTACCTATGAAGAAGGAGCTGCGGACGAACGTTTACGAAATACTGCAACATTGGGCGCGAACCTACCAGATATTGTTGGATTTTTGCTCCGTGAATTGTAGACAGACGTGCGAAGGGTGGTACGTGGAAATGCTGAACGCTTGTGTCGAAAACAAGTTTATTTGTCATGTCGAGACCTCCAAGTCGAAAGAAATAAAGGCGTAGCAGCAGTAGAATAATTAAACTACTATTCTTGGCTATAGTTGCTGATCTACCATGATGTGCTTTGTGATATACCGGCGCTGGGAATAGCCGGCACATAGGAGGACCTACAGTAAGGTCCACTCTTCCAGGAAACGCCTAATTTGTATCCTGTCCTTGATTGTAGCTTACTTTTGATATGAAATGTCTGGATAATTATTTTTTTACCAAGTGATTTGTACTCTTACGAAAGACATCACGCAACGAACTGGAAGAAATGTTCAAGATATGCTAGTTCGAGTACTAGTTTTATGCTTTCTTCGAAAGTGTACCATACATTACGCCTCACATATGAAGTGCAGTGTTCGCCCCGTGTGCAGTGTTCGATAGTTCAATCTGTTTCTATAATTCTGATCAGACGAATTCTGATAAGGCCAACTCTCATTTCCCTATATTCAAATGCATGTCAAAGGCAGAAAAGCTTTCCTTAGACAAAAGCTGAACCGAGTTGAATAAATGTTTTTGAATTCAAGAAAGAATGCTGCATTCCACCGGCTGTAAGAATCAAAATTTCGATTCAGGGATTACAATTTTGCACGACGCATTCCGAAAACCTGTAACTTGATAAAAAATAAAGGCGAAAGAACGTAGTTAGCAAATTTATAACGCAGTACCAATCACTTATCGCAGTGCACAAAACTGCGTCTGTTACAGCGTCTGAACTGGAAAAATTCATACGTGAGTTTGCAGCTCACCTGAAACTGTTGTCTACGTGTGCTTTTTGAAAACTCCTACTCAGAAAGCATGCAGTCGTCTATCGTGGAGTGATGCATAACCTATTAATCTTGTACGCTTTGGAGGTCTCAATATATGCAGTTTACAAAATCGTGTTATCTTTTTTTTTATTACCGAGTTACAGAGTCGAAAACATTAAGCTTAAAATTTTTTTGAAGCTTTGCGACTCTCAAGACTTTTTCTTACAAAATTGATTGCCTCTGTCAAAAAAGTACTTCCGACAGCAGGTACATTTTAAGACTTTTATTAAATTCGAGATATGGTTCGAGTACTAGTTCCATGCTTTCTTCGAAGAGAGAGAGAGAGAAATAGAAGAGAGGAAAGGCAGTGAGGTTAACAAGACGCACGTCCGGTTTGCTACCCTGCACTGGGGAAAGGGGGTATAGGGATGAACAGAGAGAGAAAGGAAATAGAGACAGCACAGTTTCGCGCACATCTGAAGCTTCGCACGAAGTCTACAGACGGTCGCCAAGACCTGTCGACTTGAGGTAGTGCAACAAGGCTTTCGTGGCTTTCTGTGCCATCGACGCATACGGCCATGGTCCAAGGATCTTCACTTCAGAAAATGGTCGAGAATCCAGCCGGTTCAATGCTGTCCGGATAGCTTCACGCTCGACGTCGAACTGGGGACAGAAACATAAGACATGTTCAATTGTTTCTCTGGTTCCACAAGAGTCACACATGGGCGTATCCCCCATTCCAATGCGGAACGAGTAGGCCTTTGTAAATGCCACCCCGAGCCAGAGGCGGCCCAATACTGTCGCCTCCGAGCGGGAAATGTTGATGGCATTTGAAGCTTCAAGGATGGGTCAATTTTATGGAGATGGCACTTCGGATTAAGAAAAGACCAATATTTGTGTGTCATAGCTTTAGCCACGAAAAGAAGTTTTCGTGCAGCGTCGGTCCTGGATAAGGGGATTAGGACTGGTCGGCCTTCTAGAGGAGCAGACCGGGCGGCTTCGTCGGCGAGGTCATTACCAGCAATGCTGGTATGTCCCGGTAGCCACTGAAATATAATTTCATGCCCTCTAGCGATAGCTTTATGGTGGTCTTCTCTTGTCTCATATACAAGCTGCTCATGAGTCCTGTGATAAATGGCAAAATGCAGACTCTGAAGTGCTGCCTTAGAATCACAAAATATGACCCATTTCTGAGGTGTCTCTTGCAGGAGGTATTGTACAGCAGCACGCAGGGCAGCAAGCTCTGCCGCCGTTGATGTTTGTGACGTCTGACAGTTTGAACTTGAGTGTGGTTTTCGTAGCCGGAATGACAACGGCACCTGAATAACTGGTAGATGAGACGGAACCATCGGTATAGATGTGTATTCGGTCCCAGTAGGTCTCATTCATTAATAGCAGCGTCATCTGTTGCAGAGATATTCTTGGGTGATTGGCCTTCTTCTTTACGCCCGGAATACTTAGGCGCACCTGAGGATGTTGCAGGCGCCACAAGGGAAATGAAGGCCTTGCTGCTGGGGTGTATCCTGACGGAAGGCAATCTTGATTGGTGACGATAACTTCAGAAAACATGGAACGAGGTCTCTGCGAAGGCAAAAACGCCATGTGATGATCGGGGACGCGGGAAAGATGACGGATATGCGCCCTGAGACAATCCACTGCAACGTATGTTTGGATCGGATGATCTTTGGCGAGGACGATTGTTGCAGGTGTTGACGCACCGCGAGGAAGTCCTAAGCAAGTGCGCAATGCTTGGCCCTGTAAGCTATCCAACGAGCGAACATTTGACTTGCACGTATTGGACAACACTGGAAGGCTGTAGCGTAGGTATCCTAGAAATAGAGCTCTGTACAACTGAAGCATGGAGCGTGCAGATGTGCCCCATGTTTTCCCGCACATGAATCTCAGTACCTAGGCAATCGACGACAGTTTTTTCTTCAGGTACGTGCAATGATGGCTCCAGGAAAGATTGCGGTCGATTATTACACCTAAAAATCGATGGGTCTGTCCGTAGGCAATAGTGTGTCCATTAATAGAAACTGGGTATGGCGTCATAAGTTTTCGAGTGAATGCCACCAATGCACATTTCTCGGTTGATACAGTCAAGCCTTGTGCTTGAAGATATGCTGATGTCAAGGTTGCTGCCCGTTGCAAACGCGCACGCACCTGAGGCCGAGTAACTGCAGAAGTCCAAAGGCAGATGTCATCTGCGTATATCGAGAGGCAGATTGTCTTAGGTAAAATGTTAGCTAGTCCAATGAGTGTCACATTGAACAACGTCGGACTCAATACTCCTCCCTGAGGCACGCCGCAGTACGTGTAATGTTCAGCTGTGGGGCCGTCTTCTGTTTGCACAAAAAACGACCGGCGAGTTATGTAGTCGGATAACCAACGAAGCATGCGGCCGTCGATTCCAATAGTCTCCAGGGAGGTGACGATGGCTTCATGTGCAACGTTGTCATACGCGCCTTTCACGTCGAGAAAGAGCACAACTGATATGCGCTTACGGCTTTTCTCCTGCTGCACTAATGTCGTGAGGTCAATGACGCTGTCCATTGAAGAACGACCCCAACGAAAGCCTGCCATGGAAGCGGGATAGATATTGTAACCCTCGAGATACCATTCTAGACGTGCAAGGACCATCCTTTCCATAACCTTGCCGATGCAGCTGGCAAGAGCAATAGGGCGATATGCCGCCAGGTCCAACGGAGATTTTCCAGGCTTTAGTAATGGTACCAGCCGACTTAACTTCCATTGCCGGGGAACTGTACCTCTATGCCATGAGTTGTTAAAGCTGTTCAGAAGCGCTCTTCTTGCCTCTTGTCCAAGGTGTCCCAGGGCAGAATAGGTGACGCCGTCAGGGCCTGGAGAGGATGATCGTTTAGAGACTGCCAGGGCAGCCTCGAGTTCTTCCATGGTAAATGACACGTCCATTTCCGGTACCTTAGCCGCTGGGAGGTCACTTACATCAACGTTGATGTTGACAGGCTCACCAGTGACTCTGGCACAGAATTCCTCCGCCACAACAAGCTCTGTTTGGCCAAGATGGAGGGCCAAAGCTGCAAATGGGTGTCGTTGTTGTGGGGATGAACGAAGACCACGTACTGTCCTCCAGATATGTGAAAGCGGCTTGCGAGGGTCCAGTGACTCGCAGAATGTCTTCCATCGTTCTCTCTCTAGTTTGTCTATGCGACGCTGAATTTTCTTCTGAATGCGACGTGCGTCTCTCAGATCATAAATTGATTTAGTGCATCTGTATCGTCGTTCTGCACGCTGTCGAATCGCACGAAGTCTTTCAAGTTCAGTGTCGAAATCCGTTCGGCTTGATGACAATGATGATGAATACTTGGAAACTTTAAGTGCTTCTGCGATGGTGTCGGCGATGTCGCCGGCGAAATCTCCCCCACATGCTTCTTCCATAAGCGACGTAAACATAATCCAGTCAGTGCTCTTCAAGATACCCCGAGAGTAAGACCGAGTGAGTCCATTAATCGTTAGGTAGGTGGGAATGTGATCACTCTCATGAGTCTCGATGTCGCAAAACCATTTAACATGTGATGTGAAGTTCTGTGACACCAAAGTCAAGTCCAGGCAGCTGCTATACGTAGGACCCCGCAGATACGTTGGGCTACCATCGTTCATGATGCAGAGGTCATAATCAGAGGCAAACGACGCAACATTCCTTCCCGTGGAGTTTATCTTGGTGCTTCCCCAAAGCAAGTGGTGCGCATTGAAGTCCCCAGTGATGACCAGGGGCCATCAGTTTCTTTTAATATGTATTTCAGTCTTTCAGGGTCAAACCGCCTTGATGGGGTGGTGTAACAACCAATAAGAGTAAAGGCCATTTTGTTCTTTTTGATGCGGAGGCATACGTATTGGTTGTAGTCATGAGGCTGAACGGCATGCGAAACATAGTTAAAGTCCGTGCGGATGTAAATGATAGCGTTGCTCCGTTCCTCGCACGTGGAAGAAGCAAACACTTCGCAACCAGATAGTCTGTAGGGCTTTGATACGTTCGGTTCACAAATAACAAGTATAGGGAACCGATTCTTCAAGACAAACTGGAGCAAATCCGAGATGCGGGACTTCAAGCCTCTGGCATTCCATTGAAAAATTGTCGCACTTCTAACTTCAGTGCGAAAAGAAAGTACTGGGTGAGCCATGGTGCTTATAGGAGGCTTGCAAGTACTGGATTCAGTGCATCCAGTATTTGCTATTCGCTTTCAGCTGTTGGTGTCTGCAGCTTTTTCAGTAGCATGCGAATCGTATTCATTAGTGATCGCACCATTATAACCACTTGCCGATCCTGTTCAGTCAATTCACCGGCAGGAGATGCCCAGGATGGTCGACTTCCATCGGCGTGCAGCGATTCTGCTGGTGGTTGCCGCTTCGGCAACGCAGGCCAGGCTTCGGTGTCCGTATTCTTCCCGGTGCCCTTGTCCTTTGTAGGCCTTTCTGATGTCAATGGCCTGGGTGGCAGTGGAGGAGGTGACTGTGGGCATGGCATACGCATCACCGACGCAGAAGCTTTCTTGAAGAACGTCGGCGACGGGAGCGTCGCTTCCTGATTTTAGCGGCGGCTTCTCGATGAGAGGAATGATCTCTTGCCATCTCTTTTAAGATAGCCATTTCCTTCTTAATCTTGGGGCAGTCTTTCGATGAGGCCTCGTGAGATCCGTGGCAGTTTGGACATTTCATGACAGTGGCGGCACATTTATCCGCGGCATGTGGTTCAGCGCAGCGGGGGCACACTGTCTCGTTCTCACAGACGCTGCTCACGTGTCCGATCTTCATGCATTTGCGGCACTGTAGAGGCTTCGGAATAAAAGGGCCGGACAGGATGCCGAAAGTGGCCTACCTTAACGTGAGACCGGAGGCAGTTGCCCTTGAAAACATCTTCACGCAACGTGAGTTGCCCAGGCGGTAGACATCAACAATAACGTCCCGATCACTCGCTGCTTTAACCAGAACCCGGCAAGTCATTGTTGAGGATGGCCAAGTCTACATCATATCATACATCACCAGTGATGACATCAGAGCCCAGTGGTATGTGAGAGCGCACCTGCATGCCATCAAGATCTGTTACCTTGCGTAGGGTGCTAAGAGCACCCGCATGCAGAATATCAACCGCCAGTACATTTTTGCGGGTGTTCACTCTAATGTCCGTGATTTCATTTGGCACCACGGTCTCCAGCAGCATCGAGACAGATTGCCTGTTAAGCCGCTTCATGTTACTGTTGGGTATCACAGGCATAAACAGAAGGGTGTTGGCGTCGGAGTTCCGCATGGGTTCAACAGTTTGCGTACTGGAGGACGAAGAGGACCTGGTGTTCTTCTCTTCGCCTTGCGGCTCCGCACAAGTTCGAAGCCTTCGTCGTCGGAAGGGTCCTCGCTGCTGAGCGAGTAGATATGGGTGGCCTTCGCTGTCGCTGTCAGTGTGGAGCCCGATCCGCTTCCTAGAGGCGGCCGTCGCTGACGCCGCCGGATCCGGCAGACGCCCTGGGCGGTCCACGTCCATCGCCACCGAACGCCTGATCGATACACTGGAGATTTCACAAAGATAGCCAGAGGTGATGATGATGATGATGATGATGATATCCTCAGCACATGGCTCTTACCCCACTCCGGGGGATTGGCCAAGAATTGGGCACCTGAACTTTTAGATACGGTTTTTGAAACTACTGTTACAGTGCAATTTAGTAATTCAGAAACAGACAGAATAATTTTCCTATACTGCACTTTTTATAATATAAATGTCGTGCTATATCTTAGTTGTAAAAGTATGTATTTAAACTTTTATTCGTTTAGTTGATTGAATGAAACTACAAACGGCATCAAACACGTCCCTGTGACTAAAGCCGAATACCGAGGCACCGAAAGAGAGTGCTATTTCTGATGTTAAATTTACCCTAATTTAGCGAGCGGAATTTCAAGAAGTCTTTTTCTTTGTAATTTATACCGGCGACATATTAAAAAGTAGTGTTCTATGGTTTCTATTTCTATACAGAATGGACACAGCGGTGATATCGCCAGACCAGCCCTGTGTAAATATAGGTTTAATGGCGGGACGCGGCAGCGTAATTTTGTGATTATTACTTCTGATTGTCTTGATGGATACCAATGTATTTTCCACGGAAATTTTTAGGTGTTGAAATTCAGTCCATGATTTTATTGTTTCAATTATATCTCTACGAATTGAAAAATTCCGATAACCGAGAGGTATAAAAACAACACTCCGCCAAGAGACACTTCGTCGTCTTCATCCACTTCGTCGTCGTCTTCGTCGTCTCCATCACTTTCTTCGAAAGTGGACCATGTTCTTATGTACGTCGAAGAGCTTTGGAGGAACAGCTCGTTGGCGGGCTAGTTGCATGGTTGTGATTCAAGATTACCAATCCAGCTCGCCTGGATGAGGACAGAGAAATAAAATGACAGCGCTGTGTACGTGTTATTTTCCTTCTCTGTCCTCGCAAAGTGGTGCTGCAATTTAGAGCTCAGCTCTTAGGCTCCCGTTCCTGGGATGAGCTTCGCAATCCCACGGCGCAACCGCGCGAACGCGCTCGTGTCACTGCTCGCACATTCGTCGTCGTCTTCTTCCACAGCTGGCTCATTGGCGTCCCTCGCCGTAAGCGCTCAAACGCGCTCGTGCCACTGGCCACGCGTTCGTCGTCTCCTTCTACAGTTGGCTAGTTGGCGTTCGTCGCCACAACCGCGCGAGTGCGCTCGTGCACTCGTCACGCGTTCGTTGTCGTCTTCTTCCACGGCTGGCTCGTTGGCGTCCCTCGCCGTAACCGCGCGAACACGCTCGTTCCACTGCTCGTGCATTCGTCGTCGTCTTCTTCCACAGCTGGATACGATACCGCTCCTAATTCCAGCGTTCCCAAACGGCTCCTCCCTCTGCGAAAGCGCTGCTGGCACTGGCACACTGCCAGTCAGTGCGATGATATTGGTCTCAAATTCATTGCCTCTATAAATCCAGAAATGAAAACACGTATGTAGAGCTGCCCTCAAATTTCGCATAAGCGAGTATCGTATCAGACATTTGTAATCGGAGGTCAAGCTCCCTTAAAGAAAGTTTCGAGCGCTGCTTTCTGAAGGCTGTTTGGGGTCTAAGGCTATATACTCAGCGCAGTTAGTAAGCTGCTGCACGATGACGCCATACATGATGACCGATCCGAGCGTGTTCATGTAGAACCGGTCGTCCAGATCCAACAAATTGAGCACAGTAAGCGCGAACGCCTCGCCCAACGAGGCGCAGCGCCGTGGTATTTTGACTGCGCCGCACACGGGGCAGCGCCGACGAGTTAATGCGGTTGCTATATCCAGAGCCCACCGTTGTCGCCATCCTTCGGGCCTCGGCGTGCACCACGCTCAGCCGGTGCGAGAGCAGCACGTACACCGAGAGCAGGTAGCGGTTGCGGGGAGGCGGGTGCCGTGTGACCACAAAGCTTTTCGGCGAAGCTGCGCGACAGGAAACAGCAGGCGCTTTGCTGGGACGAAGGACGTTAGAAGGCGCAGCGCTCGCTAGGTGTCTCCACAATAATACACGTGAGGCAGCTGAGCAGAAAGACGCTCAGTGCTGTGTTCCCATTCTGGCCAGCATCGCAGACAAGCTACGTAGCCACCTAAGCAGAGAGCTTTGAAACTGTTTAATGGAATGCGTCTGGAACCGCCTGGAAGACGATGAGAAGGCTGAATGGATGGATGAATGCTATGAGCGTCCCCATTGAAAGGGGGTGGTGGGTTGCGGGACCACGTTGCGTGGCCACGTTACGGGTGTCCCGCGGTCTTCAGGGTCATCCATTGCTCACTCTAGTCGGCTGTGTCTGGGTGGTGTCAGGAAGGCTCACATGGTTTTAAGCGAAACGCGTCTTGGTCACAGTTGCTGGGATGCAGTGTCTTTTGAGGTATTGAGGGACTTTCTCTAGCCGTGTGCTTTTAAACTGAAGCACACGGGCAAAGAATTCACACCTTGTTGAGAATGTCAACCAAAAGAGCTCCTGTGTCCTGCGTACAAAGATTTCCTTTGTGTCCTTTGAAATGTGTCGTCCGGGACAACTGTTGGATAGAAGAACTGTGCTGAACCAAGTGGACCCAATAAAATCAACCAACCGTACCCGCGAACGATTATGTGCTAGCACTCAGTGTCACTGAAGAGTAACTGTAAACAATATGCGATGAAAGTGTAGAATCCTCTGTCACTAGTTGGACATAGTGCGGATGCCTCACTCTCATTGATACCTTTTTCTTGTCGATCGGTGTATCGGCAGCAGACATATAATTCACGCTATTGTCGAACATCTATGCTTGTTAATTATAAAATAAATCATGCAAATTGGAACATTAAGGCGTGTAGGAGAATCGACGTACAATCGATAACTACATGATTGAGCTTACCAAGCTTCAACAATACTTTTAAGCAGGATGTGCAGTGGCTACGGACATAATGAATGTGTAGCGCCCGATAATTAGAAGTACCTCGTCGAGCAAAACCCTCATCGACTGGTTGTACAATTGCTCACTTGAACTGATGATCTGCATGGTTTCAAGTGGGCGACCTACATGCTCTTGACGACCTTACTTTGTTCGTTTTCATTTGGTATTTGCCTCACCACGGCCATGAATCTGAGTTGAGCCTTTGAGCATCGTGCCATTGATGAACTTTTCAGTCGATACATACTTGAAGTGTTGCGGGTTCAGGACTCTAAATTTAATGCCCGGTCACTTTACGAAGTTTATCGGCGCACAGAAGGTACTCCCGCTCATCGCTTTAACAAACGCGTAGAGGTGATCGAAGCCACTGAGTAAGCTTAGACGTAAACTGTTTGTTTTTGACGAGTAGCTGATAAAGCCTGACATGGGAGCTCTGTCATCGGCTTTCATCATTCGCTCGCACAAACATTTTCTTTGTTTTCTTTGTTTTTCTTGTTACCGTAATCCGCTCATGTTGCACAGCTTACTAGCGCTGGTATATTTGCGCTATATGCATCTTGTAACAAGCTATAAGTCGCCACAAGGCCTGTACACAAGAGGTTGAGGGCAACGCACACCATTAGAGTTAATTGACCGTACGATACCGACTTTTTATAGCAGAGACAGAACTTACTTGTAACATTCGTCACAGTTCTGTTTTCTTTTATTAGACTTAATTCACCATTACCTTTCTCGAAGCACGCCTTCTCTTTTTCTATTACAGCTACTCACCTTTTACTCAGGCAATGAAGAATGACGCGACACGTTTCGAAGCATTTCTTTCACCTTTGCATCCATACTGCTGTAGATTCGGCCATAGTAAACAACGTCGTGTCGGGCGCCAAGCTTGAATTTCCATGTTAAGGAGTAAAAGAAGTGTGTACAGAGACTTTCAAGTTGAGCGTACGTGGTTACTGTATTTGCAAAGAAGCTTTTATCGCGTCACAATAAAAGTCGTGCAGATTACAGAACCAGCCATATCAACGGTCGGTGGAGAGAGCCAACATCCTCAAGGTGGTCTGCTTTAGTCTGCAGGGACCATCCATTGACTTTTACACATACTCAAAGTCGTGTGCTTTACTTTGGCATGTACCATACCTTGACCTTCCTTCGAACACCCTCAAGGTGGCGTGCATTCCTTTACATAAACAATCCTTTGATTTTCTTTTCACTTTATTTTTTTTAACAATAGACACTAACAGGGACGACCCGTCGTTCCCAATGAAAAAAAAAAATCGCGAAGCACAAAGATACAAGAAGAAGGAACAAATAAGCAGCAGGAACAAGAAATAAAGTAACACAGGTAACAACTATCACAGCTTCGCAGAATCTAGTGTCCGTCTCCGTTTTGTCGCCGGGCATGGTCGTCGAAACATCTGGCCGTTGGCTCGAATCCATAGGTTGGCGACTGTAATAGCAAAAAGTGCAGCAGAGTACGTCAGCTAACCACGATTAGCGGAACGAAATAATTAAGGGTAGTAAACCGTGCCTTTTGTTCTGTCCGAAACGTATGGTGGAGGATGTGCTGCCATTAACCAGTTACGAGTGATCGTAGTACAGCACGGTACCTAATTAACGAGACATGTAAGGGTATCCTAGGGGCTCAATCTTTTTAATGTCTGTACAACTGAAACACTCCTACTTTATTTGATGAAAGTGTGGCTGACAGGGCACATTATGTTGGTTTCTATGGATTAAACATAGTATGCGTGCCTTCGTGCTATATTAAGCTGCTATCGGTAGCCAAATAGTAAACGAGGGTTCCCTTTCTGGGCAATGCGGTACACTTGACGTACTTCACAATCATTTATGGTTTCCGCTAGCAAAAAAGTTTACATATTTTGCGTTCGCCTTTGAATTCTCCTGTTGACATTTCATTTGTTCGAAGATAAAGAACGCCTCTGGTTCTAAAAGCCCATAGGTACAGTTGACCTCAAAAATTTGGGGATCGCAGGACGTGAGAAAACGTTGAATTTCGGAGCATTTAGCGAGTGTAGCCAGTAAAACAGTACAACACTGTGTTTCTTGCATATACTATTACAAGCTGGAAATACGAATACTACTCTGTGTACATGCCCAGACTTCAGAAATTTCCAGCTTTTTTTTTAGATTCCGTACGTGGTCCGTAAGTGTTTCACAAATAACTATAACAATAACTTATAACAATATAACAATAACTGCGGTCGCTACTGACTATACAGAGAAAAGATGCCGTTGCAGCATGCGTAGGCGTACCGTGCTTTGTGCCATGTAGCACGGAGCATGCGCCGTGCAAGGTGCGCACGTCGTAGCTGCCGTCATCGCGCATGTTATACCAGAAGGCAGCCGAGCCCTGCAAGAAGAGACGTGCGCACATAAGTGGTGATTTCAATTTTTTTTGCTTCATTACATCCTGATTCAACAAGATTGACTTCGTAAAAATGCACAGCAAGGCACAGTATTATGTTAGGAAAAGTGGCCGTTGCTCGTACGTTTTACGCTAACAGCAAATAGTGACCTCGCAGTACTGCGACCTGCCACTGTAGCTCAGTGGCTATGACGTCGCGCTGCTGAGCGCGAGGTCACGGGTTCGGTCCCCGCAACGCAGGCCGCATTTCGAGAGGGGCGAACTGCAAGAATACTAGCGTACGGCGCTTTGGGCGCACGTTAAAGAATCCCAAATGATCAAATATGATCCGAAACCCCGCACTACGGCGTCACTTACAACCCACTGTGCAATTTCTGGACCTTATATTACACACTTCATTCTGATTTTGACGTGAAGCGACCTTAAGATTGGTACGAGACCGCACTTACTGCGACTATCTGTAACATAAATTAGACATGCAAACTCGCTATTACGTTAGTAAATGTAACTTGTGCACTTGGTTGCGTCATTTCTGTACTCTCGTTCCCATACGCCATTCTGCAGTGTGCACAAGATGTTTCCTGTTCTCCACTGCGACTGCGTTCTTGATACAGCCTACCCGACCTTCCTAAGGCGTCAGCATTTGTGGCGAATACCCTGCCACGCGAAACATGTAATGCGTTTTATCAGCTAAAAATGCATAATTTGCGAAGTTAAGACATTTATTAGTTATACTAGCCTAAATGTAGATGATTGGTAGCTTTATAAACGATAAGGAACAATGAAAAACATTTAAAGAGAGTACCCAGAGAGATGCATAGGGCTCCATAGAAAATGCATGGGGAAGCTAGTAATAGGGCTGGGCCAACTTGAAATTTGGAGTGGGCCAACTGGAAAAATCGACCGTCATTCCACTGCTGTGAAGGTGGATTACCAGCGAAGCAGTTTAGCGCACAACATAGAGGTGGCCCACAATGTAGGTCAAAGGTATGAGCAAATTTTATCTTTCTTGAGCGGTGATGGTGGTTATCCCGAAGACACACGCACACACACTTTTATTTTGATTGGCGGTCTTGATCGGCGGCATACATTCGCGTCGAGGACTACCGCCACCTCGTTGAGCCGGAGGGAATTAAACACGCGCGACGGGGCTGCCACGCCAGGAGAGCCGAAGTAAATTAGGCACACAAGCGCTTGGGATGACTATAAAGAGAGGGCGGTGCGAGCTTTCACATGGCCGACGCGGGTTGCAGAGTGGCAAATATTTGAGAAACCCTTGCTATCTACCTGAGAGTCTACTGATTTTGAAAATAGTTCCCATTGATAACTAATCTACTGAAAATGAATATCCAAGTGTGGAGATGTATAAGGTTTTGCATAGAAGGAAGCGATATCGCATCGAATTCGGGAGCTGAGTTTTTCGATACGCAGATCGGTTGACAGACACGAAAAATGCATAGAACCTTAGCCATAGACACCTTCACAGTAACTGGGGGGTGGACCAACCTGAATGCGGGGGTGAGCAAACCTTAAATTTGGGGGGGGGGGGGGGCAAACTGAAATTTGGAGTTGGGCTAACTTAAAATTTGGGGCGAACCAACTTGTCATTTAGGGGTGGGCAAGCTTATATTCGAGGTCGATCAACTTGAAATTTGGGACAGGCGGACTGAAATTTGGAGTTGGGCCAATTTGAAAATTGGTGGTTGGCCAACCTAAATTTGGGGTGGCCCAACCTAATTTAGGGGTGGGTCATCTTGAACTTTAGGGGTGGAGGCCAAATGAAATGTGCGCGCCAGCCAACTTAAATTTCGAGGTGGAAGAACATGAAATTTGGTTTGTCACAACTGAAATGTGGGGTTGGCCAACTTGAAATTTGTGTATTACATTATGGTGGGCTAACTTGAAATTTGGAGGTGGCCTAACCTAAATTTTATGGTTGGCCAAATTGAAATTTGCATGTTGGCCAATATAAGTTTAAGGATGAGTCAACTTGAAGTTTGGGGGTGGAGGGTGGCCCAACTGAAATGTCTGGGGTGGGCCAACTTACATTTGGGGGTGGGCCAATTTAATATCGAGATGGGCAAACTTGAAATTCGGGGTTGGCAAAACTGAAATCTAGGGTTGGGCCAACTTGAAATTTGGGAGATGAACCTACTTGAATTTGGGCTGGGCCAACTTGAGATTTCGGGTAGCCCAACGTCTAATTGAATGCTGCTGAGCGTCCTTTGAGTTATGAACTCCTCGCGTGTCAAGCGAGCACTTTGAGACGCTTGGCGCATTTTCATTAGGCTTCACCAAGGCGTGGTTGGAACGTAGGCGAGAGCTAGTGCGGACAAGGAGCGCGTGCATAACACAGGCTTGCGAGCGCGACATGGCTTCGCGGCGATACACTCTGCCCTCACGCCACACCTCACGCGCTACCTGCGGCAGCTGGCGTACCCTTTCGCCCACTCTGCTTTGTCCAGGCGCGCTCGTGTCTGGTGTTCCGGCTGATTTGGTACGATCGTTTGAAGGGGCCGGGTACGGCAAGAAAATCTGCAAATTGTCTGCTAAAGCCTAAGCATTCTTTGCCTCCGGAAAGACGCATATAAGCTAGGAAAAGCAAGTAAGCAAAAGTAAGCAAAAGCGAAGTCACAGTCGAGCCAAACAATGCTTACACATAAGGAGACAATTCTCAGAATTTCTGTACCGTTTTTCTCAGTACTGTGAAATCAGGCAATACAACATTCGCGAAGGAAGCGCAGTCTCATCGAGTAGACAGAAGCTTGGAAATACCCGACATCCGTGTCCCTGCTATTATTCACGGCGGACGGTAATATGACAAGTAATAGCTTTCGCCACAGACGCCAAGAAAAAAGAAAACTGCTGGCTCTCTCGTAATCTAGAGTAGATGTAAGCATGAAATGGCTACCGGCATAGCAGATTGCTGCCGCGACGCAGGCCTGAAAACTTGCTGAGCCGAAATGAACTTGTTTTGAACTGAACCTCGTCTAGTCTCGGCCAAACAACCATCCATGCCACACCGGACGCTGCCGGCCATCTCTCGAAAGAGGCCGCGCAAAACCCGCACCGCAGAACTCACGGACCGCGAACGTTGAAAAGAGCATAGGCAACCCTGTCTCAGTATCAAAAGATGACAATCAAGGGTATGGTTCACTGTATCTGCCTTTTGAAAGTCATTATTGGAAATGACAACTAAAAGTTCAGCGTACAACAAGTTACAGCTTGAGTGATATTGTGAACAAACATTAGGAAGAAACCAGAAGCAATATTTTTTTTTGTTTGTTTGGGCAGTAACTAGCGTATGTAATGCGGTATAAAGGTTTGGGGGGCAGAGACCACGTTTTCTTAACTTTTGGCTGGTTGCCCGGATGATCTCGTTTTGTTCTCGCAGCGATGTTCTCGTTTGAGGGCCCGGATAACGGCTCTGGCTTTTGGCTCAAGGTCGCTTGAAGGTCGCCGACAAGAGGTGCTGAAAGCATTTCATGCTTAATATAACTGTGCAAAATGGAAGGGGAGCTCGTTGTAATTTTGTGAAGCGGGAGGTCATCGTGTGAGCTTCCTGTCACAGTGGTCGCGATAAGGAAACGGAAAAGGGGAAACACCGGGAAGGCCATGAAAGTTGAAGTCCTCGCCACGTTAGCGCTGTCTAGACCGATGTGTGAGAACGCTTGTCAAGCGGACGACAGGACCCCGGTCATCCGTGTTTCTTCCTTGGGCGTCAGCTGTCAGTCAAACAAGCCTCGTGATTCTAAAATCTGTTTTCGCCTTGTACGTTCTAACTGCTTCAATTTCTATCGAGTTGGTTCCGGGCTTTTATCATCGTCACTTTGTTTTGTTTTTTTAATAGCTCTTATTGCTTTCAAACCAGGCGTACGCGAGGAACGTTTGCCGGTTTAGACGTGACAATTGCCATCGACAGTTCCTGCCGACTCTCTTCAGGTCACAAGCCCAGGGATATCCGTAGTCGTTTTCTTGATCTTGATCTGACCTCCATAATTATCCTGCTGTACCAGTTTGGGTGTTTGCCGATAAAGACACTGCCCTTACGAATGCGTAGTCAACTTCGCAGGGTACAGAGAGTCGTGTCGTCATATTTGAGTGAAGTTTAACTAGGCCGTTCGCTTTATACTTAGGCACCGTAATTTAAAGGTAAGCGAATAAGCATCAGCAGGATTATTATCAGTGAAAGGTAGCAATATTACAATCACTACCAATCGCCGCCATGAACGGTTTTGAAGACTGCCGGTGTAATATAAATGAGCACTATGTCATGACTATCACAGTGAGTGCAACACAAATATCAAATTTAAGTGCAAATTGAGGAAATGGTTATTATAACCTATAAAACTCATTGTTCCGGAGTAAATGGGTGAATGGTGGTGGCGGTGGGTTGTAGCAACAGGGGGGTTTAGCCTGGCGATCAAGGCCGGTAATTACTCCGCCAGAGCGTCTCTTGCAATATCACGGCGATGTTTCTCCACATGTATACGTGAAGTTTATTTGCGGGCTATAACTGATCCTTCGTGGAAACGCAATGTGCAGCAGGTACGCATGCGGAACCTCCTGTTCCAGAAGGTCCGGAAGTTCGCATGCGGAGAGCGTCCCATTTATCTTGGAATTTCGGGCACTATAACAGAAAGTGTTTATTGTCTTCTGTCTCGTCGCATGCCGCACAGTTCCGAGAATCGATACGCCCCTTTTTATATCACCATGCTTGTGTACTAGCAGATCCTGTCCTTATTCGATATAGAAGTGAAGCTTCCTCTGGATGAAATCTCTTGGTTACGCAGGGCATATGGGGTGGGAACCAAAGTAGCCCAAAGTGATTTCGAATGTCAAATTTTGCAGCTTCATTACTCTTTGGGGCCTTGACTTTGGAAGCATGATAGAGCGCTGAGTATGCAAAAGCATCACCGTCTCTTTTGCCAGCAATTCCAGTGTTAGGAGGGAACCCACTGAAACTTTACAGTGAAGCCTTTATTGCCGAGTTCTTTCACGGGGCAAGTGATTTGCGCGGGAACTTGATGAACGGTATAGCACGGTAAAGTTCTTGCAACGGGGCGTTTCAGTCCGCAAGGAGAACCACACTTTGTGGCGGCAAAGTCTTTGATTTGTGCAGAGCAGCAGCTATTTCCACGCCATCCACAACTGACGACGAGGACATACAGTCCAGACGGCCAGACAACGTATATCTCAGAGGGGGAATAAAAATGTAGTTGCGCAGCGGTCTTCATCTACTTTGACAGAGCCACCTGTATATACTTGTAGGTGAATCAGTTAAGTCGCATCAAATGTTCCAGAACTAGGGACTTGAATTCTGCATATGGAATGCAGCTCTTTGACTGCAATCGTGGTACCCTTAAGTTACATGTGATATCTTCGAATGTTCAGGACGGGTCTACCTTCTCCCTCTGTTTCGAGCAGCGCAGTCCTACGACTGCAAGCGCATTCGGAGCTGCATAAAAGTGTGAGCATGGCCTGTTACCTATACATCTTAAGAATTCTTTGCTGGGCGAAGACGGGCGAAGAGTCACTCAAACGTACTAGCTGGGTCACGAGAGTCTGGGAAGCCTGAAGTCGCAGAGGGTGTGACTCAGCTTTTTGTTTGATGCCGGCTGAGGCACTCTCAGGCAATGTCGAAGACCTTTTCTGTGTACGGCTTCTAAGTGCACGTATTGACAATCTGAGGGTGACGTCGACGTAGCTGGTATATGATCCGATTGGTAACCAACCTTGTGTGAAGCCGTAGCATCGACGTCGGCTGGTTGTCCCAGCGTATGCCAGCGACTCGTTTGAGCACATGTAGCCTCTGTGACGATGACACCACAATGTGGTCAACAGCGCGGCGCCAGAGTAGCCTATGGTTCAACGTAATGCCAAGAAAATCGGATGCTGGTGACTTGTCTAATCTGGTATCCGTCTAAATTCAGCTTCAAGCGTGTAGATATTTAGATCGATCAGGAAATAGCATGAATGATGATTTCTCTGCTGATAGTGATAAGCCAAGCGTTTCAAAGTGGCCCTGAATGGCATTTACTGCTCCCTGGTCGATTCGTGTGAAGCGACGCTGCTGGTAGCCGGAGCCCCATATGCAGATACCATCGGCATATATAGACACCTTCACTGCTGTTTGATGATTTAGTATTCTCGGGAGACTGGCTATAGCGATGTTAAATAATAAGGGAGATAAAAGGCGCCTCTGTGGTATGCCGCCAAATATACCTATTTCAATGCTCAAAGTGTCGCCAAGAGGCACTGATGCGGCGATCATTGAGAAACGTATGTGTAAAATGCAAAAGATGACCCGTTACGCATAGATCTTGTAACTGGCTGATGATCGATTTTTGAGACACATAGTCGTAAGCCTTGGAAACGTCCATAAAAACAGCAAGTGTCAATAGACCCCCCCCCCCCCCCCCCGTATGTTCTATGCCACTTAGCAGGTCCAGCACATTCTCTTGAGCACTTAGACGTTGCCGAAATGCAGTCATGCACTAAGGTGGTTTCCCATCCTGCTTGACGAACCAAGTGAGTCTTGTGCCCACTATCTTCTCTATTAGCCTGGCTGCACAGAAGGTCAGCGATAACGGTGTGCACGAATCCAGAGCTGCAGGATTCTTTCCAGGCTAAAGAACCGGTTCCGCCCATGCTACCTACCTTCCATAAATATGGGATATCCCCTCTCGCCCACACTTGTTTAAAATATATCAGCAAATCCCGTCGTCTCTCAACTGGTAGGTTAGTCAGTATCTCATTGCTTATAAGGTCAAGTCCCAATGCATAGCGACACCGGAGGCTGCTCATAGGTAGTTCCAACTCCTTCAGTGTGAAAGGAGCATCCATCAGAGACGACGATAGTGGCGGAGGCGGGTTGGTTGTGCCGGCTCACCTTCAGAAGAGTCTACTTGGGCGAAGGCATTCGCAAGACAAGCGAGCGTCTTGCCTAACTTCAATGCTAGGGCTTCAAATGGCTTGTTTGGTCGAAAGTTTTCAGCAAGGTTATTAACGACCCACCATATCCTTGGAACAGGCGTGAAGACCGATAGTCTTGCACAAAATGCTGCCCATTGATCTCTTCTTAGTTTCCTCGTATAACGTCGAATCACTGCGTTAATTCTGTTATATACTGTCTTCATTGGTGGGTCGCCTTTCGTTCTCATCAGTATCCGTTGGGCTCTTGTACGGGCAGTGCATAGATATTTGAGCTTTAGATCCCGTGGGCCGACGGTTCGTAGCTTTGCGCGTGCTGTGCTCTCGCCGCTCAGTTTGCGTTGAAGCGATAGACAACACGAAGATCACTTCACTCGCTGCTGCTGCAGCGATTCCTCAAGCCAGCGTTCTGACAGCAAGTGTCCGCGGTCATCGAATGTGATGTGTTCATGTTTGCCTTTACGCGCTGACACCATTCTTGTTAATTTACTTAGCATGCGAATGCTTACAAGGGGGCGTTCTACTGCGGCGGCTACTGCGGCAGCGCGAGCCCTGTCTTGAATACGATCTGCGATGCGGACAGTGTAGGTGTCTAGGCGCACTGAAGACTGATAGCGTCGTTTGTGAGATAGCACCCATACGCTTGCAAGTCCCCCGCGTTCACGAAATGAAACGTCACTGTAACTTATTTTTTTAATTGTTTCGGCTTGATTTGCAGCATGGAATAAAGGAGACTTGCCGAAAATGTTTATATACGGTGTCACCGCTAAGTTTGGCCAAGCTGTTCAACGAAAATAAAGAAGATAAAAAACACGGCGCTATATTTACTATTTTAAGACATACGGTGTTCAATCGTCCGACCTCTGACGACAGAACACCGTAGGTCTTGTAATCGTGTCTTGCACCGTGTTTACTTTTTTTTTACGTTTAACAGCGTGACTAACGTTAGCTATTGAGCCCGTGGCGTCCTCTATATTCTTTGAAAAAGCACAACGATGGGGTGCCATCACGACTTCGCGCGTCGGTCCTTGTGTGTTTAGTGTATTACTACTTTCCAGCAAGAAAGCGCACTGTATAGGTACGTGAACCAACTCTTTTCGAATTTTCAACTTTGTCGTTCTTTGCAACACGGGTGTTTCTTTTCTTGCAGCAGAGCTTTACAAAAGGCATTCGTAAACATCACTTCGGATTACATCATGAGGAGCCTTATGTTCTACACGGTTCCAAGCAATTCTTCCAAGCTATCCTTCTGTGTATAGGTACGTAGCACATTTCTTTTGCGTCCGGTCTGCGCCATGCACTTGCACATTCATGGAATTCTGTTACCTTAAAATGTAACGCTTTGCCAAAAGAAGAAATACGCGCTAGATGCGGCGATTATTTCAAGCTCAAAATAGTTTTGAAAATGTGATAGGAAGAAAATGCAAGTAGCGTTATGAAAAAAAAAAAACTCTGTGCTTTCACAGTACGCAAATGTAAAAGAAAAGAATACCATAGAGTTTGTACAGCTGACTACGATCTTTGCTATAACATATTATAGTTGATGGTAAATGTAATGCTACATTACGCCTTTCTCAGAAGAGCATTTCTCAGCTCTGCTGTTTTCTATTCAGTTAGGAGACCTTTGACAAATTTCCAGATAAACGAATGTTCTCTTCTATGAGTCCGGGTGTGTTGCAAACATTTTCTTACGACCTTTTTGCCACGTAAAATAGACTGATCAATCGACTCTTACCATTCGAGGAGAGACGCCGGCCTTGGCGTAGGGGAACACAGTCGAACCTCCCAAACTCACGTCTGAAAGCTGTTACGGTGAAAAACAAAAAAGGGTGATTTGTTACGGCAGCACAGTTATAACGTTATACACAGTTATAACAACCATCAAAAGGCGAGGGCCGCCTTCGAGAAAGAGTAGAAAGAGAAGCGACAATCGAAAAAAAAAAATTACGTATTGTTTACTACTTCTGGTAGATACGGTCCATGAAATGGAACATTACAACAGTCATTAAGGAAGTGATTACCAATATTAGGACGAGGAATGTCGCTGCAGCCAACCTTTCGACAAGGGGACTTGTCCTAATCAAGGGAGCAACTGTTTTCTTTACCAGCGTTTTTATGTACGCGTAGTTCACTCTCCCCACCCTCACTGCTCTACCCCGCCGCCCCTCTCCCCCCTTCCCCCCAAAAAAGGGTAGCGAATGACCGAGCTAAGACTGTGCGTTGGCTAGAAGCCCCTCTTTTTATCTTCGCGTTTTGAGAAATCAGGTATTCGCTTTTAGGGATGAACAGGGTCAAGCGGTTAAAAGCACCAAAGTACCATTTTCATCATTAGTACTTCGGTGCTCTTCATAAGTTGTATTTCACGGCTCGTTAGGTCTTATCTAGCTATTGAAAGCTACGTTAAAAAGAAACCTGGAAGGGCGTCATTACAGTCCGCACTGCCACAAAGGTGAAATTTTTAATGTGGCGTAAGACTGGAACATTCTTTTAACTACGAATGCTAAACTCGACGAAAGCAGACAGCAAAACCGCTAAATACGAAATAATTGTACATTTCACAAGCACTGAAATGTATTTCACATAACAGAGTTTGAGTTTGTAAACTTCTTACCGTAAACTTCTTAGCGATAAACTTCTACCATTACGCATTACTTGGTTACAGGAGCCGCGTTCGGCAGCCGCATATCCGCTAGCGACATCTTGTGACACTTTGTCCAACTACAATGCATTTAAATCATGTTTGTCTTTGGTGATTGTTCTCGTCGAAGCAAACCCATAAAAGGACGGAGCTTTAACGACTATGAAAATATAACCAATGTCTTACACCGTTAGTTCAGTAGAATACGGTAGGTCATTGCACTATTCGGTTTGTGTGCGCCTTGGTAATAAATTCTGCGTCCAGAGATGTCGCCACCATTGTGGCCGCTATCGGGTTACCGAAGCCACCATTGTGGCTTCGGTAACCCGATATTGCGCGAACGGTGATACGTTTACGGGGAAACTAAATTCTCTATTAAATAGTTTGGCTCGGAAACATGCCGCAGTTAAGTAAATGTGTTTGACTGCCGTTGTCTAGGCGAGATCTTTGAAAGCCGTAAATTCTCAGCCGCAATGCTGTCTTTTTTTCATACTGTAAGGAAAAGCAAGCAAGAAAGAAAAATACTCTGCCGAGACTGCGAGAAAGTGAACCGAGCGGCACTCTTTTTGCGCCACGATTCACGCATGTCAAGCAGTGCGAGGCTGGTTGCCGTAAACTCACGTAAAACATGAAGGTGGCGATGCGGTCTCCAGACTTCTTATCCTCTTCGTCTACTTCTTCTTGCTGCGTGAGCCGGGAGGAAAGAACAGAAGATTTCAGACCAAAAAGAACAACTGAACAGAAGAAAAAAAATCATGAACCATTCCACTCTGTGAAGGTGGATGACCAGTGAGTTAGTTTAACACAAGACACAGACGTGACAAATAAATTTGAACAAAGGTACGAACACATTTATTGCCCTCATCGGTGGTCGCCGTGACGAAACAGAACTTGACGTGATCAAGTTCGTAGGCGAAGAGCTACGCGCCTACGAAGAGCAACGGCGGGAACGGCAATGAGAATGCCAGCGGTGGCGGCGGGCGGGAAACGCCACCGATGAAGATCGTGCCCAAAACGCTAAGCGCATGCCGCAAGCCAGATAAGAAGACGAACGTCGCGTGCAGAGAACGCATCACTAAGACGCAGGTACATTCGCGCGGACGACTATCGCTGTCTCGAGGAGCCTGAGGAAACTGTACACGCGCGACGGGACCGCCACTCGGCGGAAAGTAGGCACGCGCGACGGCACCGTTACCCCGGGAGAGCGGAAGGAAACTAGGCACGCAAGCGCTTGGAAAGACGACAAAAAGAGGACGGCGCGAGCGTAGACCTGAGTTTTAGTTGACGCACATGAAAAATCCACGGAACCCTAGCCATAATGAGCTTCGCTGTAAAAAATCCACACAGAATCTTCTCTGAGAGTTGTGTTATAGCGCCCTCGATCACCTTGCCCCGGGGTTGCCCCGAAACCAGAATGGTGCGCTGTGCACCGCGGTGGTGGCGCACTGCGGAGGGTCAACATCGAGGACAAAACTGCACCCCGTGCAGATGCTTGCATGAAGCGCCACTTTGCCCCTGGCGCGCAAAACGTGCGCAAAACGCGCGCGCGCACGTTTTATTGTTTGCAGGTGCAGAGGATACGCGGCAAGCACTCGAACCTTGTCAAACTGCGTGCTCCGACATACCTGGTTACAAGTAAACACCAATGGATTTTATAGTTAATGGCAAGAGACATAATGTGGCGATGTCGGTGGATGAAATTAACGATTTTATGGCGAGTAAGTATTCGTTTTTAGCAACGCACGCGCGGGGAGTCGAGCGTATTGTCAGTAACACAGCGCGGTGCGCTTCTGCGGCCCGCTTCCAGCAAGTTCTAGTAGCACAAAGATGGGGAGCCAAATAATCTCCCTACTCCGGTGTCGTCGAGGCGCCTGACGACCCGTTCAACGAAGCTGTCCACTTTCGGCCACTCTTCACCACATGGTTTTTGGACGAGGTCGATCAGCATGTCGTCTTCACTGTCAGACGAAATGAAAAAAGCTCATCGATTGCGGCAACTAGCAGCGCTTCCTTTCTCATTGCCGACATCTCGACTAGTTAACTCCATCAACTCCGTGCAACCGCGTGCGCGGTTCCGCAGTCGGCGGTGCGCGCGCGTCCCGCAGTGCTTGCTGGGATTGCACCCCGGCGCACCGCCGATTTTCTCGGTGCGAGACGGGGCAACGGAAAACCGCCCTACCGGGTGCGCTTCCGGTGATCGAGGATGGTCGGTGCGCACCGGTGCGGTTGATCGAGGATGAAGTATGCCTATGCATTGTGCCACTTGCTCATCTCCACTCTGCCCGGTGTCATTATTAATGATCTGAAACTTGATCGGACCGGCATGAACGGCAGAGCTGCGGTGACGCGAACTGCTACGGATGGCGGTGCAAGGTGAATTGACGACGCAAGCTAATACTGCAGGTAGTGGTGCCAGGTGCGCTGGTGACATTCCGATCATTATAAGCCGTTGTCACTCTTTAGCGCCTTATTCATCCCCGTCACACCATTATGAATCCTGACCAACCGTACCCCGGCGGCGGCTGTGTATGGCGCGGCAGCGCGGGCCCTATATCTTAAATGTGATCTGCGATGGGGACAGAGTGCGGCGAGTTCTGACAGCTTCGTGTGCAGTTGTGTTCTCGCCGCTTAGTTCGCGTTGAAGCGAGACGCGCGGGCCCTATCTTGAAAACGATCTGTGATGGGGACGTCGCTTACTTGGCATTGAATCGAGAGGCAGCACGAACGTCAATTCGCTCGCTGCTCGCGGGCCCTGTCTTGAAAGCGATCGTCTTACGTGACGGACGGACTGACTGACGGACGGACGAACGGACGAGCGGGTTTTCGTATTGGGTAGGCGTAGAAATGATTTCGCATTTCTAAGGCGCACACACAAAAGCGTGTTAGCTTCATGCAGACGCAGTTTGGCATACAGTAGTGAAAAGCGAAGAGCTCGCTCCACAGAGCGCGCATTCACGTTTGGCGTCAATGACGCAGAAAAGCAATGGACATAAGAAACATTAACAATGACGGGGCCGTCGCTTTCACTCGGTGCACTCGCGTCTCAGTTCGTTCCCTCGTCTTCCCAGTATTATTCTTTTATTTCTTCTTGCTTTCTTGCAAGGAGATGGTGCTGCGGATTCTCAACTGCGCTGAGCATGTGACGTTCTCGAGGGGCAGCTCAAGGTAAAAAGAAAGTAGAAATAGAAAAGAAGATAATATATGTGTATAAGTCTTGAAAAAATGAAATTCCCTCTTTGTGCATTACACGGGATATAGAAAGCAATATGTGGCATAGCTTAAGAGGCCAACCGCAATGAAATTTCAATTTGGCGAAATAGTGTATATACATATAGACATTATACTATGATGGCACAACGGGAGGTGTCGTCGTAAACTCAACAGTCTTGAGAGTGGTATTCCATGTGTAGTTTTGGAACTTTCACACACACACACACATATATATAAACGCCAATGCATTTTTCCGCAAAGTTCGGGAATTAATATCTCGAAACTGGTGTCATCCTGACAATTAATTCTAAGTATATCCGCCTTGCGAACTCCACGGCTACAATTTGTACTTTGCAATATGGGCCAGCAGGTAATTAGTTAAAAAATTAATTTGTGAATTTCTGTTAATTATTCGATTATGCATTTCAATTTCTTGTTAAAGTAATGTCCGCATCTTCGAGTAGACCAGCTTATTAACTAGAATTGGGCTATCTGCCACAGGCAACCTTAAATAATTTTTGAAAGTGTTCGCTGAAACACCCTGTATATATATATATATATATATATATATATATATATATATATAGATATATATATATATATATATATATATATATATATATATATAATCGAAGGAACCGTAGTGGGTCTCACGCATATTAACAGTGGGAAAAGCGGTCACGCGTGCGAAAAAGCAACTTTTTATTCCTTGTGTTTTGGTCGTGCCATGATCGAAACTACTCGTGTATATATGAACGAGAAGAAAGAAAACTGCACGGCCTAATTTTTATTAGTCATATCATAGGAAGCGCTTCCACAAAACAGTGACATGATCGAAGGACAGCATAGGAGAAATTCACTGTAGTTCTTCTAGAAGGTAAAGAAATTAAAAATAAATGAAAATGAAAGTGTATTAAAAATTAACTGGCTGCAGGTGGGATACGAAAACCACATTTGTTGGGTTCCTATTATTCGACCATATATAAGGCCATGCAAGCGCACAGGCGGACGTTTTTTTTTTCTTTTTTTTTTTTTTCAGCCGTGTGGGTTCACGTCATTTCCGGCGAGCAGTAACGGTGGCGTCTTTCTTTTTTTCTTGAGTTCTCGGTATCAAAAACGTCGATTAATGCGAGGCTAATGCAAACGTATCCACTTGTATCGCAAAAGCAAAATTTTGCATGGAGGTTGCTCTGCGCCTAATGCCAGGGACGGAGCTTTTATACGCGGTATAAAATTTCGCTGCAATTGCACGAACTTTAAATGAGGTCGTAGAGGTTGTAGATTTAAAGGAGTTGTAAAGTCTGTATGATTGAATTAACGTGTTTTCCAGATGTAAATTGGTTAAAACTTAAGCGACATTCGGTGTATACGAACTCGCATCTGCATTGTGCCGAAACAAGCGCTCGTATTAAAAGCTGTTTACATTGAGTCGCCGAGTTTCTGTGGCTGTTAGGAAATTTAGAAGTGTCTTTGCCGCGAGCAACTGCATAGAAGGGGTGTCGAAAACTTGAATGTTTCAAGCAGGTTTGCTCAAAAAAAAAAAAAAAACTAGGAATTGCGCAATGACGAAGAAATTGCCTGTAATATAGTGGAACCGCAGATTGAACTAAACTTAACTGAGTGAACTGCACTGAAATGACACTTCATCCGCAGTGATGATGCTCATCGCTATAATTCTTGCTTCGCCCAGTCTAGGGCGGTTTATCGTTCTCAGATCTGGATTCCACGTGCCGTTATCGTCGTAACGGTGCCAAGGCGCGAAGTGATTAAGCTAGTGCGAATGTCAACTTTCAAAAAAAAAAAAAAAAGAGAAAAGAAACGAACGCTCTCATTTTGAAGCGGCAACCACAATCTGATCAGTCTTGCTTCCTTTCACTCGCACCTTGAGCACAGATTCCAATCGGTACGCCGTCACGAACGCAATCGTGACAGCCTGATATGTCTCCATTACTGCAAAGTTGATCGCTCTGTAAGAATAACGAAACTGACCTGTTTAAGTTTTTGAAACGACTGTTTTTCTTTCTCTCTCTCTCTCTCTTTCCTTAAGTCTGCCGACATTGTGGAGAAATCTTCCTGCTTGACAGGGCCAGTATCTGTCCCACTCTCTGCTTGGATAAATAATTCGGACACCGGTCCGCAATAAACCACTGGCCGACCTTTCTTTTTCTTCCTTCCTTCCTTTCTTTCTTTCTTTCTTTCTAAATTACGGTCACTCGCACTCGGCAATTTATTGATTGATACCACGTTCTGTACCGCAAAGCCGCTGAAAAGCTCCATGATTATGCACACGTATTTCTTCCGAGAGTGTAACTTGGATTTCGATTTCCGGGACCACAGGTGTACTCGCAGACCTGTTGGAAAAGCCGGTCTTGTTTCTGATTAGTCGGCTGTTGGCGACGCCGTTTTAATGAGGAAGCATTCTTTGGCGAATACCTCAGTAAAATCTATCGGTCCCGTGATGGCTTAAAGCTGTAAATAAATGCATGATTGGTCAAGTTACCACGTGTAATCGTTATAGTAGTGTCATAGTAGAATATTGGTAGCGTTAGAAAAAAAAAGTACTTCTGACCGGGATTCAAACCATGGACCGTAGCGTACGTTATCATTGTTTGCCGAGTACCCCTGCACAATCGGTCTGTCCCGTGACACCTTATATCTGGAAAATAAATGAATAATTGATCAAGTTAATAAATGTAATAGTTTTAAAAGTGTAGTAGTAGATGATTGGTAGCGTAAGAAAAAAATACTTCTGACCGGGATTTGAACCATGGACCGCAGCGTGGTAGGCAGATGTCTGTGTGAGCCACATTACATTCATGGGAGTGAAAGTTGCTTTGGCCTGAGTTTACATCACACCCGGTTCAAGTCGAAATGACATTAAGAGACTTTCTTTCATTTCCTTAGTTTCCTTAAGTCCTACAGTAATGCGTAAGCATTCTTTGGCGAGTATCTCAGCACAATCTGTCCGTCTCGTGACGCGTTATATCTGCAAAATAAATGCATAATTGGTCAAATTAACACATGTAATCGTTATTATAGTGTAATAGTAAACGATTGATAGCGATGGGTAGACATGCATAAGCTAGCAAAATACGTAAGCAAAAACGAAGTAGCAGCCGAGCCAAAAAATCCTTATGGATTAGTAGAGGACTGTCAAAATGTCTGTTGCACTTTTTAGATAAGCGTGCGTGTGCATACCTGCGTGTGTGTGTGTGTGTTGTTTTGCTGAGGTAAAGACACCAGTATAGAACAAGAATTTTTTCTACTCTGTTGATCTCTTTCAGAGGAACAATATTTGAGTAAGTAGTGCTGAGGGCTGGACAATTGGGGCTCTAAGGCTGAGTGAAGAATGAGGACAGAGAAAGACAGAAAAAAGAAAGCACGTACACAAATGAGAGAACGACAGTGTCCCCTACATGCAAACAATTCCGCGAGTTCACCACCGTATTCTACACCGTTGCGTTAGGCCGCCCCACAACATTTTAGCACATTGTCATTTTTGGATGAAGATGTACTTCCGGTGATATAACGACAGGCTCATGCAAGCGTTTCAAAACGTAAGCTGCAAGGTAAGACTATAGAATGCCATTATTGGGTATATCGTAGCTGGTACATTTACCCATACCTGTATGAAGCCACATTTTTAAGGGTCCATTGTTCTCCGAGTTTAGCATTCTTGTTTTAGTTTATTGAGCTAGACAAAGTTTTCCAATGTTTACAAAACAGATTGGACCTGTATCCCAAGGCCAGTTGTGAATCCAATGAACAATAACGATCAGGCTAATTATGGCACTAACTATGCAACGTGGTTAGAGCAACGCGACTAGATATATGACAACTAAATGACCTGAGAAGAATAAATATATTTTTCTGTCTAGTGTAGTTGCACTTCAATATACATGTACCACTAATGAAAAAGCAGTAAAATGAAATTGAATTGTGGAGCGGGAAGGAAGAGAAGAGCGCAGGTGGGCTGGAGAAAAATAGCTTCTATATTTAGCGATGATATTTCTCTAATACGTCCGCGTCCGGGTACAAGAGACGTGCTAATTGACTGCAAATCAATTAATTTCACGCTATCTGGATTTAAAATAATCTCGATTTTATTGCACGAGATTGCAAATCGTGGCAGCGGGTGTCGAAATCTCTAGAGAAGTGTTTTTCCCTGTCTCCAGATGCAAAGAATTCCTGTCGTTTTCTGGTTTCGCGTATCCACTCCTTATTTTCTTTTCTTCCTCTTTTTTTAACTATATCGCAATAAATATACATCGTGACTGTACTCCATATGCGCTAGCTTTCCGTAACTGATCACATCGAGCACGTACAACTGCGCAACGTTTCCGACCTGCTTTTCCGTGATTCTTTCGAGCAGGTAGTCGTGGGGTGCCTTGTAGCGCCCTCCAGAATATTCTATTGCAGTAATTTGCATAGGGAACGACGGCCTCGTTTATCTTATCTTAGATCTGGCAGGTGTCGTATAAGTGTTGCCTATAACGCGCCTGGGGTTCCCAGCGAATTGAAATCACCGATTTAGTGCGGTTCCTGACCCCTATAATCTACTCTACAATCTTCTCTCTTATGCAGCTTGCCTTTAACTTTATACACTGAAGAACCCTGGAAGCACTGCGTCGTTGTCTTTGCCAAAATAGCTTCAACCGACGATCGGCGTGCTGATCGCGACAAGCGATAACCCATCCGCTGTCTGTAGTGAACCATTGGAACAGGCAGCCGTGATTTGAGTCGTGGATCCTTCTTAGTCTCTTTCCTATAGGCGATGCGGGTAAAGCGGAATGTTTCGCTAAGGTTCCGAAAAATTTTAGAATGCCGCCCAATACTTTCATATATTCTGTGTTTTACAAACAGAGAATAAGGAAAATTGCAAATTGTAGTTTGTAGTAATTGGAAAGTTGCTCATTGCAATAATCAAAATTAAAAACATCCGAGCACACCTAAGCACTTATAAGTTGTTAATGCGAAAGCATTAATGTGCAATTGAACGCCGCTGAGCGGTCCTTCGAGTTATGAACTCCTCGCGGGCAAGCGAGCGCGTTGAGACGCTTGGCGCGTTTTGATTTGGCCTTAGTGAGGCGCAATTAGAACGAAGGCGAGGGCTTGCGCTGACAAGGAACGTGCGGATAACACAGGCTTCCGAGACCGAGAGCGAGGGTGACGTGGCGTCGCGGAGATGCCCTCTCCCCTCACGAAACACCAGGACGATTACACATACAAAGTACTGAACAGTGTATACACGGCAGGTTTTCACAGAAATGTCCGAGTCCACATGACCTTGCTCACACGTCACTATTTAGACCAATAGAAACACACAGTTACACGTAAACCTAGTGTCACAATATATGTAATGATATGTTGAATGTATGTAAGTACATGAAGGTTATATACGATGGTGATGTGATCATGTGACAGAGGCACTTTACCTAATTACGTAGCTGATGCTAGGAGAAGTGCAATTACAAACATTTTCATGCATACGAGAGCACGTACACACGGAAATCACGGGCAGGTACATACTAGGTACATTCAATGAATCATTTTGATGGCCTGGCTACAAGAACTAGGCTGATCGAAATCAAGCCATATGTGTCAATCAGCCATCGACAGGAAACGGCGTGAATACTGTCGAAGGAGCGCCTCTTCCCCAAGGAAGAACAACTCCTCTGACAGAGACTGCAGTAGCTCGTATTAGAGCCTCTCCAGAAGCGGAAACAGAGCGCAATGACAGTGTCCCGCGGCAACTGCCTCTCCCCGGTTACGCCAGAGGCAAAAGGCCCCCGCAGCAATTAAAACTTGCGCGAAGCGGCCACTTCAGCAGTGACCAGATGTGATAAAGCGGTTAACTGCAAGGGGTCGGAAACCAGCATGCACATCCCTCCAAAATTCCATACAGCAACGACGCAATGCGGCAGCACGTGCTTGTTGGATTCTTGAAGAGGTCCATTGGGACACAGCGAATATGGTGCCATGCCCAACCGCTCTAGTCTGTCACGCGCTGGGAACGCTTACCACCCTAGATGCCACATGAAGTCGCGTAGATGGCCAGGCAGAAAGGATGCCGTTATCGCAACCCACGAGACATTATTTGGAAAACGCACGCAGTGTGTTGGAGCAACAAGAGTAAGCAGTAAGGCTGCCATTGTAACCCCGACATGGTTTTTGTGGACGTTTACACCAGGACGGACCTGTTGTACGTGGCGATAAAATGCCACTGTCGTAGAGTACAACGCTGGTGCATTCATTACTTGTGGCCCGATATTTAGGCGTAGGTCCGGCAACAGGTAGCGAATCTTTGTGCCCAGGAAATAGCAGGCGAGTTCCCGCTCGGTACACTGATCACGCTCCAACAGGCGGAGCAGAAATCGCAGAGCGAGCAGATGACACCGAACAGAGACGGATAGGAACGCGAGCCCATTAGGAGAGCGCGGTTGCCCAAGCGTCGCGCGACAGTCTACTTCTGTGCTGCCCGACCAGATGAAGGAACCAAGACGGAACTGCAACGACCTAGTAACTGGTAATGACGACTATACAACGTGACAAATGTGCCAAATACGGCCGCAAAATATAGACTGAGCTGCTTGACGTCTTTCTAATAGGGGTAAATCATACCCTTGAGAATCCTCAATATTTGGTCTTACATTTTCAAAAATTCAAAACCACTCAGATGCTGATAAGCCAATGTAGATGTAATCAATGCCTAAAATACGAAAAGAATCGCTCTTTTGGAGAAGGAAAATGGGACTTAATCGTGTCTGTGGGGAACCGATGAACCAGTAAGTGCATTTTTAAAGACTAAGTGCGGAACCTGTAATATTTCCGCACTCAGTGAAAATTCGAAGCCCACGGGATGAGCTGTCTTCGTTCCCGAGATACAGTGCGATGTCACCGGCGAAGGCTGTCGCCTTTACAACACCGCCACCAGGCAGTGGGAGGCCGCCCACGAAAGGGTCTCTCAGTACCGAGCGCAGAAATTGCTCAAGGTTCAGCATAAACAGTACTGCGGATCAAGGGCACCCTTGACGAAAACCTCGAGTAACGGGAAATGGTGCACTTTCACGTATATTCAAGCAACAATGTACTTCGAGTATTTCAATAGGCATACCTAAGAAGCTTAACAAAATTTGATGAAAAGCCGAACGCTGTCAGTACGCTAAATATGTCGCTGTCTTCAAGGCGATCGAATGCCCTCTCTCGGTCTAGTGAAACCAAGAGACCATGCGCTAATCTGGTCAGCCGTATACGTCGTTCTGTCACGCGTAACGGACGAGAGACTATGTAAATCTTTGCCAGGGATCGAGCATGCCTGATGGCGTCCTATTAAGGAAGACATCGGGCTTCCCAAGCGTGTTGTGGCAACAGCTGTAAAGGAATTGTAGTCAACGTTGAGAAGAGTGATTGGCCTCCATTCCTCTGGACAATCTGATGATGGATCGTGCTTGGGTATAAGCACAATGCGCCCATCGCGAAAACTAACCGGGAAGTCAAAGTTCTCAAAGCATGTGGCGAATAAGAGAAGCGAAAGTGGCACCAATAGCTGCCCAAAAGGTTAAGGGCAACCCGTCCGGCCCTGGGGCCGAGCCACGCTTCAATGGAAAATAATACAGCCTTCACTTCATTAGCTTATGGCCACGCACACAGACGGTCAGCCACCTCAGGTATAAATTTCAGATAATTTCCGCCAGAATGTTGCAGGAACTTGCTGCACACCGCGTCGAATGTTTCAAAAGATGCCGCCCGAGTCCAAGGACTTCGAGCCGAAACCTGAGGCCATTAAAAGCAAAGTGGCGGCTCTTTAAATGAAGTTTATTTATTCTTCTTGAGAAGACTCGTAGATTAACCAGCCTGGGCACATATAAAGCCTGCAATTCTTAACACTACTATCGTTTCCTAAATATGCCTCTCGATGGCGATTTTTTTCGTTACTCTATGACCGCACAGTACCTAGACTCATACATTTTGCGGATTTATGAAACCGGCTCACCAGCCGCATGCACGGTTTATAGATATTGCGCTTTTTCTGGCGTAGAGCATCGCTATGGCCTGCCCGAGAACTTTCCCGAGTTCTTAAAGTTCGCAAAATTCTTCAAATCGTGAAACTCGGAGAGATTTCGGAGTTTAATATATACAAGCAGCTCGGCATTAGGCGTTAAAGGCCATGCAACGCATTCCAGTGTAATGTACGGCAAAAAAACCTGAAATTCTTTGAACGACACCTGGCATACGGCCTCGGGTATGCCCTCTGGGCTTAGACGGCAAAAGTATGCCTCCCTTAATGTATCATGTCTACAATCATATATTTGATTATGGTTGGTCACCCACTGCGGTAGTCCAGTGGCTATGGCGTCTCGTTGATAAGCTCGAGGTCGCGGGTTGGATTCCTGCCGCGGCGGCCGCGTTTCGCTGGAAGCGAAATGCAAGAACGCTCGTGTACTCAGATTTAGGTGCACGTTAAAAACGCCAGGGGGTCAAAATTAATTCGTAGGTCCCACTACGCCCTGCGCCATAGTGAAATCGCGCTTCTGGCACGTTAGACCCTATAATTATTTTTTAAAATATGGCTTATGTCATGTTCTCAGTCAGAAACACCCTAATTGCTTCCCTACTGGTAGGGAAGCGATTAGGGTTGTTCAAAAAAAAAAAACGAGTGTGTTAAACGAACAACATAAAGAATGTTATTGCGTAACGTTGCCATGCTACCATTACCGTTGCTGCAACCACTTCGTCTGAACTGCGCACGCGCGGTAAGCCCTACCCTTGCGCACCAGACAATGCACACGTACATTTGGTGGCAGGCGGTATCGGTAACGATACAAAATGCTTAAATTTTTCATTTTTATTCTGCGATACGGCAGTTGTTTTCGTTTTAATGCTTAAGCGTAACTTTCACTGTAACTTTCATCATTTTGAGCACGCATATCGAACGCCTCCGTGGTGATGCCCAACATACCTGCTCCTCCGTGAGTCCCTCCAGTAGGTAGTCGTGGTGCGGTTCGTAGTGGCCTCCGGGTCCGTAGGAGTTGTACTGTTCGTCGCGAAGAGCGTGCGCAAAGAAAACAAAAGAAATGCAAGGTTGAGAACGCGAGGCGAGCGAAGCAGAACGCACAGATTGAGAAGTTTGAAAGGACATACAGGGTGTTTCAGCGAGCACTTTGAGAAATTGCCTCTGGCAGATAGCACAATTCGATTTCATGAGCTGGTCTACTCGAAGAGGCGGGCATTACTTGCAAGAAAAGCTTGAGATGAATAATCCTATAATTAACAAAAATTCCCTAATTTAGTTTTTAGCTAATTAGCTTATAGTCCGTAATCAGGGGCGTAGCTAGGGGGAGGGGTGGGGCTGATGGGGCTTCAGCCCCTCCCGAAATTTTTTTGTGCTTGCATGCACCGCCGACCATAACAACCACCGGCGCCGCACATCATTCTGAAATTTGTGTACAATGTCTTTTTCACGCTCGAAAAGACATTTCGGCACGAAAATTGCGAATTCGGGCTGGATTTCGTGGCAGCCCCCTTGCACCTGGAGTCACATAACGCAGGGAACCCCATCCGTGCACAAAGTTTCACGGGCTTTTCAATAGAGAGCGGGTGCGTTGCGGCATCTCGCAGCGGCCGCGGAATCTACGGAGCGCATGGATTTGAATTCCGAAACTTTATGGGCATAACGTTCTCAAACTTTGACGCGAAAGGTGCACTGATATTTCCAAAGGCGTGCTTTAGATTTTTCAATTCTGGAACTTTGCGGGTTTAATGTTCTTATAAACTCGGGCCAACATGCGCGCACTGGAGCCCTCGTGTCCAAGCCATTCCAGAAATGGAAGCACGCGCTCGCAATCTTCCACACACACGAAAATACTAAATATCACCCTGACTGTCAGCTCGCAGCTGATAATTTTCTCCAAACATTTTCAGCAAGTGCGTCCAATGTGATCGATCAGCTAGACCAGGGCAGGCAAAGTAAATAAGAGAAAACAGAAGAAAATTATCGGCCTATTTTGAGGCAGTTCTTTTTTCGGGCGGCAAGGTTTGGCTCTTCGTGGCCGTGGGCACCCTGCACTGTTCAGATCGAGGGCGCTACGACGTTAACATTTTTCACCCCAGCGTCGCCGACACCGGCCGCTAGAGAAGTGATGAAAATCATACGCCATTCCATCCAATAGCGGTCGCTTTTCGTCGCTCGTCTGAGTGTTATGCCCTGCGCATGCGCACTTTCGACGTCTTCACTACTCGGACAGTCTTGCCTCGGGATAACCAATCAGAAGTGTCACGGCCAATGTACACAGCGTCTCTCCAGTTTTGCTTCGTCCACTCGCTAGGTTGTATGTTCTGGTGCTGCTGTTTGCTCTGCAAAGGTTTAGCGCAGGGTGCCTTTAGGGACAGTGGCCTTATGGATTTAAGCAAAGCCCCCAATAAAGATACTGTTATTGTCAGAGCGCTTCTTCGCATGCGAGCTGATTGTGTAGATACATATCTGAAGAACCATTTGGAAAAGGTGCCCCAGTAATGCCTCGTATTTAAGACCAGATGTACAAAACCAAATTATAGAAATTTGTGGTGAAATTATCAAAGAAAGTCTAGATGCAAAAGTAAACGCTGGAGGCTGCTTCTCCATACTTGCTGACGAAGCGACGGTTATTGCTGGAATAGAACAGCTTATACTGTTTGTGCAAGGCACCTAAACAAGGATGCCAACGACATCGCATTGGAGTGTTTTTAGGTTTTAGCACCGGAATAGATGCCCTCTCTCATTGCGACTGCAGGTTTTATGTAAATGTGTACAAACTGCTGCAGATTCTAGTCATCCTTCCATTGGCCACTGCGAGCTAGCACAAAAAAGAATATTTTTTAGCATGATATTACAAAAAAATCACAGCATATCCACGGGGTGAATGATGATGAGTGGGGCGAAGCTCCGGGGGATCTTTCGGGTAAACCACAGCTACGGACGAGAGATAAAGAGAGCGCGCGTCGGGAACGAGCGCCCTTGTGCACCGCAGCGCACCTAGCTACGGACGAGAGAGAAAAACGCCGGAAGCGTTCTCCGGAAGCCGGAAGCTGGCTTCCGGAACCGGAAGCGGAACCGGAAGTGGAAACGGAAGCGGAAGTCGGCTTCCGGTTATACTATACATATACATATATATGTATATATGCGTATACATACATATACGGACACACAACGCCATCTATTGAGCAATTCATAAACTAGAGGTGGCTACATACTACTACTACTACTAGTACAGAGGAGGGAACGACCCACACCCTAAGGAGCTTCGCCCCTAAAAACTACTTGCGCTCTACAATGTCTGAGGAACGCATGGTTAGGCTGGCGCGTCTATACGCCCACAGAGTCGTTGGCATCAACGTGTCCGAAGTCATTGACCAGGGCAAATATTACAGAGCTAAGCTTCCCGGCCGAGTGAAGTTTTTCCTTTAGACAGCGAAGCAGCAAAAATAAATGCAAGTAAAAAGCTCTGCTCCTTCAGGTCCACTAAACGCGTAGTTATGAAAACGTATGACTGTTCGTTAGCGTTTACAACCGCAGAAAATTTCGCCGTTTATTCTAACAGTTAGCATCATGATCAAAATTATCATGCGAATACGAAAATTACGACGACATCAATAACCAATTTTGACCAACCTTGCTTATTCAAAGCCCGGCCCACGCGGCGTTTCCCAACAAACGTACTCGGATGCACAGAGACAACCTTCCAAAATTTTTGAAAGTGTGCGCTGAAACACCCTGTATACGGTCGGTACAGCATGCAGGAACACACGTCGGATATAGTGCAGTGTATATAGAAGTACTAAGCCCAGATATAGAGATAAGAGGCCCGGAAAAAATACCTGACATGGCGAAATGTTTTTAAAGCCTTGTGTAGATAAGCCGCGACAAGCGAAACGCTTAGGACTTCCGAATGGTGTGAGAACTTTCTTATTCAGTCTCGCTGCCTTTGATGTATACAAGTTGCTCGGATTCACACACACGTGGGAAAGTTATTTTTTTTTCAATGAATACTCACCTGTATTATCTCGGAGTCTCCACGATCGTAGTCTGTGGACAGTCCGGTGAGCATGGCCACCCGTTCGTTGACCTTTTTCAGCAGCGGGTCGGTCTCTGGGTTCACCCACGCCACCTGACTGATGCGGCCGTGGGACACCGTGTTCTGGGTCGTCTCGCGGACTGTAGCACGGGCCAGCTGCGCAGGAAAGAACCCGATTTCACAGCTCTGTGAGAATCCGTAAGGATTTTCGGGCGGTCGTGAAGGTACAGAGGCAACGCCGTACTCAGGCGCCGTTGTCCAGGCAACGCCGCCTGAGTGGGAGTCCCGAAGCTGCCGTGTGACCAGGGGCACTCTACCCAGGTGCTTGCTGAATTCAGCCATATTGTCGAATTTGCAATTTGATCAGCTATGGTTGTGCCAAAGGCCTGCTACGGCTTCTCCGATTGGCTCAAGATGCCGCCATTAGTAGAATTTGACAATATGGCGAAAGTTGACGATAACTAGAATGGTAACCCCGGGGTGTCATTCACGATACGTCGTAAGAACCGCCAACAAAGAGACGCTCAGTTCTTCAGAGGAGAGTGAGAATTCGTGCATCTACGCTGTTCTGGATGTAAAAGTTGATCTTACTGGCATAAATCTGCGAAGGATCACCTAATTTCTGACACGTTGCTTCCCTCTATTCAAGGGATTAAAATAAGATTGGGTGCTTGCTATAGAACATAGTCTAGCGGCTTCGTATGATACAACAATGTTGGCAGTTGAGATGAGCAGTTTTATAAAAGCTGCGAAGGAACCTGGTGCAACTGTCGGTGCTGAAACTAATGAGTTCCACATTGGAGTGATCTATTGATCAGGTCAGTCACAGTAGGTACTCTCGTCTCGCCTATGTTTGTTTCAAGGGTACAGTATAGGCTTAATAAGTAATGATTACGTGAAGTGAAGGGCTTCCGTACTATATATGACAATTCTCCTGTGACAAGTTTCTGTCCTAATTTTTTTTAAGTATGAAGAATAGGCGCGGTGCCCTCGAGCGTATTTCTATGTGCCATCTCATACTTACCTGTTGTGATATTAACGCAGCACTATCGCAGCTGATGCTGACACCTTACGAATACGTCTTTACAATGTTGACCGGCGTACATTATTTGTGGCTTCTCTGGTGATCGCCCTTCCACATACTAACCACTGTTAAAGTTACCGCTCGGCGCAAGGCGCGCCCGCATTTATCAGAACATTCTCGATTGATGTCGCCGATTCCATGTTGTCGCTGAACCTCGCGTAATTAGGTTGCATGCGCGACGCGAATATTGTTGCACATCAGAATCTACGCCGAGTCATGTATCAAAAAGCCGTCGTATCTGGATCAGATTTTGACGATCCACGCATGCACTTGTCACTATCGCTCTGCCCGAGTGCAACTTGTTTTTGTGGGCACAAGGTCTCCCTGTACCTAAATAGTTTCGTGACTCTCATCTGTGCCGTGGTCTCGTTCTTCACCTTCATGACAACGTGACGATATCACCACCAGCCTATCTTATGTCCGCTATGCAACGACCATAGAGTATCCTACAAAATCTACCAGAGTCGACTGCGGCGCTGGTGTTTAGAGGAGCTGCTAAGATAGCAATATCCGGACGATGAGCACTGCATGGATTTGCTTAAACTTCGCCCTTTTGGCGTCAAACGGATTTGTGATTTTGAAGATTAATAATTTACAACAAAATATTCAATCTTCATTATGAGATTATGAGTTTATTCTTCATTGTGAGAATAGGCTACACGCGGTAGCGCTTTAAGTACCGTACTGACTCGAGTCTAGCTGAATCGCTGTTATTGAGATCGCGGAGAAATAAGGATGAGGATGTATGCTGCACTTTTGCACATGTGCGCGCGCGCATGCACATACTCCGCTTTTGGTCTTGGTGCTTGTCGTCTAACGTCGGCAACAGCTTCGATGTACGTCCACTTTCACAGGGTGGCCTGGAGGCGGATTTGTTTTTTAAAGCTAGTCTTGAGATTGTCCAGGCTATCCAGGTCCAAATTATACAGACTAGTTTGGAGATTCTCCAGTCAGGCTAGGTAATCTCAAGACGGACATTACGGCGTTTACTATACGAAGGAACCTCGTTAGCCCCGTACTATTGCAAGCTGTGCTACGAATATAGATTAATAGCTCAATGTGGGTAACATTCCCAAAAATATCGAGAAGAGCTCGACCTATATTCGTGTAAATACGGTAATATCTTATTGCCTTTCTTGGGTGTAATTTGTTGATATCCCATCGTGCACAGTGTGCAAATAATATTAATTGGTAGTGCATCAAACTTCAAATGCTAGTAATATGTTGTCTACATATATAAGGCGCCGAGTCTCTAATTAGTCAACTTCTATGACAAATACGGGTCAGTAACTTTAACACGCATGAGATCCCTCTCCCTGTGCTTTGTTGACAAGAAAGATCCCGCTGGCATTTGTCCGTCCTTCATTACCAACAAATATGCAAACTTCGCGGCAGTGACAGACTGCAAATTTACAAGCTCTGGTCCACTTGGAGAGCCCTATATTCAAGTATGTCAGTGAAACATAGTTGCTTTTCAAAGAATCTAATAGAACAGCTCTAAGACAGTGGTGTATTAAGTGCGCAGAATCTTACACAGTCCCATCGGCCACATGGCGTTATCGAAAAGGCACTTAAACATTTCAGTGAAGGAAAAACTAAGGAATACACAAAGTGAAAAGAGCTCATGCATGCGCAATGGCTCTGAAATACAGTGCAAATCTATAGCGTTGACCTCAACGGCCATAAAAATTGAGGACTACGTAGCGTTTTCTCTGTATTCTCAGTGATTACCAGTCACTGGCAGTTTCTCAAAGGGGTTAACAGTGTCTGTAGAAGCGCCTGCCATCAGGCGTCCCAGTTGGCCGGCGGTTTTTACGGGCGTGCTTATTGCTTCGTGCCACACAGCAAGATGTGCGCGCGCGTTTGTGTTTGTGAAGCGCGTGCCTGTGTGCGTGCGTGCGTAGGCAAGCGTTGCTCAAAGATGGCGGCGATACCAATTTACCGGACCGTTATTGCGGACACGTTCTGAGGAGACTGGACGCCGGTAATCGACGTGCCATCGCTGTCGATGACGCCGCGTGAAGCTGGCGCGGCGGACGGCGGCCTTCGGAATAACGCGACGCCGAGGACGCGGCGGTTCGCTATTGCGCGATCTATTTGGACGTCGGTCACGCCGATGTGGAGGGCGCCTTTGCAAACACAAAGGTGGGCATCCATTAACCTTCGGGCGCCTATCATTTTAATTTAACCGGGTACAATGGACGCGTGAACGAAACGCTATAACGCCTTCAAGGACGGGATCACACGATTTGTCTGCGGCGTCCGGCCTCACCGCACAAACACACGGGGGAGGGAGGGGAGGGGGGGGGCGTTACGATGGAAAGAAAGAAGACCTCAGTAGGACTACTTAAAGAAGGGGGCTTTGTCGTGTCAGTTATATCGCAATTGTGCCGAAACGGCATCTGTCCTCGTTTACAGATAATTGCGTTGCGGTGAATGTGCTTTCATTGTAGATGAAGTCGTGGCGTTGCAGCGAGGAAGGAAAGCCGACCCGCCATTCATGGGAAGATTCATTCATCTTCCAGCGCCGGTGATCATGGTGTTACCATCCGGACGCGAGTTTATGTAACTGAGAGCGATTAACATGTATGAAAGTGCGACTGCGATGAGATCTTATGTGTCAGTCAGAATTGAAGGGATTATGAAAAAAGGATGAAGCAACTTTCTGCATCGTCGTCCTGCGTCGTTTTGCAGGCGTCCAATTCTTATGCAACAGACCGGAAACAGTGAGCGGATTTTTCACACGCAGAAGAAATCCGCGAAATTGTTGCCGAAATATTCGCTCACGAACCGTTCCACAGTTATTCTTGCGCACATGTGCTATTTGCTTGTGCCAGCTTGAGAATGACGGTATACGAACCCGTCTCTTTTGTTTCGGAGTTTAACTGAATAATGCGCTTGAAGAGGACGGTTGGAAGCCCTCTCCAGGAATCTTAATTCCCAAGAATTATAGAAGCAAGCAGCCAATACTTATGCGAGCTCGCAACCCTGATGTACCAGCAAGGTGACCTAGTAGGCTTTCTAATCATTTCTTTCAATGCTACTAGTGACGAAGTAACTGCCTCGGCAAAGCAACTTCGGTCGTATTTTTTTTCTTTAGAATTCGGGAACAGTGCGCAAAATAATGTACTTGTGGACCTGTGAGATTTGACAGGTTAGGTTACACATTGCCGACACAAACATGGGCAGCTAGCGAACTTTGATACATACAGTGACCACGAAGCGTTTGCAGTGGTATAAAAATTTTCTCGTCTGCTTTACCGACAAAACGCATTTCATTACACTGGAATGACAAAGTTTCTTTCAGTAATGCGGTGAACAGACGGAAAGAAGCCTAGTGGCAAAGCTTTGCCTCCGCTGCTCTTTATTGAGAAAAATAAAAAGTTCGTCACAAGCGGGCGTGATACTAACTCTGCGGAATATCCGAAACTGACTCACTATTGGGTCTCCAATGCTGCGGATGGCTCGTATCTCCTTGGGCCAGATGACGTCGTAGAACTGGACGATGTAAGGGTCTAAGCTCATGACCTCCATTTTGACCGGGCCGATTCGGAAGTACGGGTGCGGAACGCTCAGGTAACAGCGCAGGTCCTTCTCTTCGGTAGCATTCTGTGCACAAGGTGGTGGTGACGTACATAAAATACATAATTAGAATACATAAGTATACACTTTGCTCCTCTGTTGCGAACAATAATGAAACGCAATAGCCATTTATTTATGACTGGGTTGTAGCTGTAGGTAATGTATTCTGTGGAGTTTTGTTTATTGTGGTTCAGTAGCATACGACTACACACATTTCTAAAAGTTACAGATAACAATTATTTGCATCTAAATAGAAAGTCTACTGAAGGCGAAGATATGTAATCAGACAGGCAACAAAGTTGCTTTAACGGCTTTTGTGAGAGCAATATGAGCGCTTCCCCGTAAAATCTTACAGTATGCATCTACCACACAAAACACAGGACAGCACTCACCCTGCCTGGTCCTATGCCCGTCATCTGTTGCATTTTTTAACTACAATGAGCGGACTCTGGTAGTCGCCGCGGGTTCAGCACATCAAGAACGTGCTGGATCTGGAGTCATGAGGCCACAAAGCCCGGACTGAGGTCTTAGTTCCTTTGGGACTTACAAATGTTTTCTCTCTCTCTCACTGCAATCAACGGAGTACTCCCTACCTCGAACACTCTGTTCTGAATAACTATATTCGACTGTTCCATAGTTGGCTGCAGTAAATTGGCAAGAACATTTTGTGTTGCTTTGTTCACTGTCGCGGTCTGCCATTTCGGTACGAGCGTTACTGGTAAACTTTTTTAATAAACTTCAGGATGTATTCGCTAAAGAACAGAATAGTTTCGGTTTTACTATTCGCTAGTAAAACCGAAACAAGATAAAAGGCTCACGGGAGCCATGGACACTTGAATAACGTATAGGAGGACTCTGTTTCAATTGAAGAACAGTGGCCGATTGATGAAAACCTCGGCATACAACCTGCCTACGGCCGCTAGATATGAAAAAGTTTTTATCCAGCGGCCGTGAAGCAGCGACTGGACAAGATCAGTTGAATTCGTCAGGGCACCAATTTATTTCAACATTGGCCACCCGGCAAAGGCTTCATTAGTTCAGCCGCCGATGATTATCAGTAAAGGTTAGTAGCATGAATTGCTTATTGCTTGAGCTAGTAACTTTACCTAGTGAAGCTGACAAAGGAAAATATAGCAAATAGAGAAAGTTGGACAATCAAGGCTTTTTAATGTTAGGAACACCAACCTTTAGAGCTGAGCAGGAGCGCTCAGAGTTGGTCGAGAGGTGCTCTCAAGAGAGGGTGCGCGTATGCCGGTGTGTGTGCGTACACAGTTGCGCTACAGGCTTATCTGCATGATTGAACAGAGGCGGGACCAAGCTCCTCGCAACCTTGGTACACTGAAGAGTGCTACTGTTCACACACTGGGGACCACCTATAATCTGTCCTCCACCCTTTGTTATACGGTAACCACCACCAGGCGATAAAACAGATGGCATCACGATGCACAAACTTTGTATTCGCATATATTAGCAGTATTTAAACGGTGCATTTCAGCAATTGTAACAGACTGTTGATGACATCGCAGCTTTGAAAGCATAGAAGTTGCCTAGAACTATTACATACCATTGCAGTTGCTGTTAAAAACGTTACAGACAACTGGAGCAGCTCATGAGACAAACCTTTACTACCTTTGTACAGGTCGTACCAAACTTTGGTTAAGAATGTACTGCAATATTGTCAGAAACTGCCATCCCTATAGCTCTTTTCTGTGCGTTTCTACTCCTTATCATTTGCGTGGCCATAACGCGATGTCGCTTACTAAAGCGCGCTTTATTCGGAAGACCTATTTTCCAGCCTTTCGTATTGCCTGGCACGAATTGTTTAGGTCGGTTTTACTTGGCGAATTCATTTCAACGGGGCAATGACACAGCGTTGATCACAGTGACAAAAGACCGTGTAAGCGCGAATGCCAAGGAAACCAGGAAAAAATCCGCACGCAACAAGTAAGTTTCAAAGCAGCTCACCCGGATTTTGTCTCCACGGCAGAGGTTGTTGTACGTTTCCAGGTATCCTTCGGCGTAGGGCATTGCAAGGCTGGGTATCTTCGGACTGACTTCAGCGTAAGGTTCTTCATTTCACCAATGCATAAGTACGGTAACAGAAGCAACACGAACGGCATAAGTTCAAATCACAACCAGACAATTTATTGGGACCATGTAACACTTATGTTTCCCTTTTTATTTCGAAATTTACCGTGGTTTCTTTTTTAATGCATAAGCATTCTTTGGTGAGTTTCCCAGCCCCGTCATGTGGAAAGTGCAATGCCTTGTATCTGTACAAAAATATGTAATTTGCCAAGTTAAGACATTTAATCGTTATAATAGTGTAAATGTAGAGATTGTTAGTTTTATGAGCGAAAGGGGACAAATTAAACAAAAAAATATTATCGCGAAGCATACCCACAGGCATACATAGAGATATATGATGATGATGTCCAGGGCTAGTTCGCCGTGCTGCTAATTATGCTTTCCACACAGAGATGCGAAGTACAGCTGCACGTTATCACGGTTTCACATAGGGATGAATGATCATCGGAAACCCGACACCAGGTAAGTATAGGGCTCCATAGAAAATGCATGGTAAGGCTTACACTATTGGTGGGCCAACTGAAATTTGGAGGTGGATCAACTAATATTTGGGGGTGGGCCAACTGAAATTTGAGGGTTCGCCAACTTAAAATTTAGGGTTGGGCCAAGTTTATTTGGGCGTGAGGCAACTATAATTTGGTCGCGGGCCAACTTGAAATTTGGGAGTTTGCCAACTTGAAATTTGGGAGTGGGCCAACTTGAAATTTGACTGTGGGATAACTTGAAATTTGGGTGGTTGCCAACATAAGTTTGGGGGCGGGCCAGCTTGAAATTAGGGGTGGCCCAATTTAAAGTTGGGGGTGGGCGAACTTGAAATTTAGGACTGGTCCAACATAAGTTTGGGGTGGGCCAAATGAAATTTGCGGGTATGCTTACGTACACTTAGATAACTCCAGTAGAGATTTTGCATTATTTTTTTCTTCAATTTTGTGCTTCAATGCCTAAAGCGACGTTTTGTTGAGAGACTAACTGGAACGCCAATGCATTTCTCCGCAAAATTTGGGAATTAATATCTCGAAACTGGTGTCATTCCGAGAATTCGTTCCAAGTGAATCCGCCTTGCGAACTCCATGGCTACAATTTGAAAACTGCAATACGGGCCATCAGGTAAATAGTTAAAAGCTTAATTAGTGATTTTTTGTTGATTAGTTGGTTTTGCATTTCAATTTCTTGTGCAAGTAATGTCCGCCTCTTCGAGTAGACCAGCTCATGAACTAGAATTGTGCTATCTGCCACAGGCAACCTTTAAGAATTTTGAAAGTGTTCGCTAAAACACCCTGTATATGTTTTGCCTCCCTGTAATGCAAGCGGGGGACTGATTGGTACGGAGAACGTCAGAACATCTTCCGAAGACCACCGGCAAAAAACATTAAAAGCTGAGGAGTTCCCATGGTGGGGTAGTTAGCTTGCGTTAGCTAGCACAGTTTATATTACAAAGTAAGTTCCTTCCGCTTCCGTGAATAAGTATGCCCAGTTCCCTTATTTACAAACTTTGGACTAGAGGATTTTATAAAAACCGGCCTTATTTTTATCAATGGGGTTTTGTTCCGTTTTGATATAAATTGAATTCAGGTAGGTATATAAGTCAGCTACTCTATATTTCTTCTGTAGCAACATATATATTGAAGATGATAATAACGCAGATTACGTTCATATGGCGGAGAGATCAACAATTATCTGACTGCTTTGGCAAATATAATCCCATTCATTTCCTGATCGAACGTCGTTCTGACGACTGAACCGGAAAGCGCAGACAAATACAGATCTGCATCAGTGAGAAGTGTTGCAAGGCACCTTTTCAATCAATAAAACGATGACGTAATAGTGCCACTTACCCGTGCTGTAACGCTGTTCTTCATGCAGCCGCTGCTGTTCTTCCAGCTAGACAAGACTGAACATATCAGACTCATGGCAGGGTTAAAATAATTGCGCTGCGCGTAGTTTTATGCGTCAACGAATGAGAAATATTTACTGAAACGTTTCAATGCGGCCTTTACATCATTTTGTACCCACATCGGGCGCCTTTTTCATGTAATTCTCAACACATTATTGTACAAGAATACAGAGTACATTTCGTATACTTGTGCAGAAAACATAAGAAATGATTAGACTGCATACAGACCACTTTATTGGAGGTGATGCCTCGTGTTGGGCTTAAGGGTAAAGAAAAAAAAAAACGCTCCGTGGTGAGTGACCAAGACAAACTTTAGTCGTCGTCGCAGGCGCTGCTACTTCAAGTGATGACGACGTACTATCTACTGAGCTGGAAACAACGAACCCATCGGGATTGTGATCCGTCAACTTTTGAATTTGTGCATCACCGCAACCACTCTAATTTCTTATAAGGAATTACCAGGCCTCACGAAAGCTCGTCGAAGTCTTGGTTAGTTCACTCAATGTAAAAGGGGAAAGCGATAAAAAAATTGGTAATCTATGCCGAGAGAAATGTGCCTAGTTATTTACACAATAGATTAGAAGTGGTAAAAATAGTCTAGGTCTTATATAATTAATTAAACTCACAACTCATCCCGCTCAAACAGCCTTACTGCTTCGAATTTACATGAAATGTTTCTATATATTTCACATTACACCCATGAAATCAAGAACGTTGAAAATAAGCTGTGCTGCAGTGTCTTCAATCTAGGGATCTCTTTCAGAGTTGCAGATGTCATGAAAGGTTTAGAGTGATCTAAATGAACGCAGCTAACGCTAGCAAAGAGGCTAGCTATATGACAGAGCTGAGAAACATATTTGCCAGAGCCGTTCAACAAGCTAAAGAGAGTTCAAACGCATGCCACGGACGCTTAGTTACAACTGTAATTATCTAGACAAGCGGCTACAGAAGGTAGAAAACCTTATTAAGCAACTCTAATTTTCAGGCGCGCATGTGCCAAATCGTCCAAGGTGATCAGCTTGTTTTTTTTTAGCTGCCTACGGTTTTAAATAAACGTTGCATATGTTTCAGTCCCAAATAAATGCATATGCGCACTACCGTCACAGGAGCGATCAAGCAACCGCACAAAAAATGACTGCAGGAATAAGATTCACAGCACTTGCTCAGTAGTGGTGAGAATCGGTTGCGCAGTGGCAAGAAGCTGTCGCCACAAGATTAACGAGAAAGGAAGTCACTTCGCCGATGGTTAGTACATCAAGTTAAACAAAAATGGCAACGATCGTGACGAAAACAGGTGTTGGTGAAAGATGTGCTTGATTTTGACCAAAATATTAACCCATTCCATACTTTCTTGCACGTTCAAGCTAAGTTGTCCTAAGTGGATCATATTTACAAAAATGTTACACTTACTATTTAGAATCTCTGTTGAACGAACACACCATGAGCATCGGCTGTTCCTTCTGTCCAACTTCTCGCCACTGTTAGTGTATATCACTCTTGATGTATTTCCACATAAGTGTAACATGTTAATCCTGTTCTTCACAGATTACACCAACTATGTAAAACGTATATGCAAACAAATGTAGCACTTAGTGGAAATTTGTGGGACGAAACTAAGTGCGCATTTGCTGGGAACAATTTTCTTCGTGAGCATGTGGCCGCTTTAACTCCAAAACCATATTAGTCCGTTAAAAAACGGCGTTCTTTCTTCCTTTCTTTCCTTCTTTTTTTTTGTGTGTATCCGCAAATGTCTGACTCCAGCGAAACGCTTCAGAACTTGCTGTTAAAATGTCCAACTTTCCTCGATTGTCACTGTGTGCTCCTGAGCATGTTTCAACAACTTCATCTTGCTCGAACTGCGTTTTATGATATTTTGCTTCCAAAAGTTCGTGCTTCAACTCGATGTGAGGATCACAAGGCTTTACTGGAACTCCTGTCAGCCATGGAACTAGACTCAAGTATGTAATGCTGGTACTCTGTGTTTGACTGTCTGATGTGTCGTTTATTCCTCTCTCTCTCTCTTCTTCCTTTATCTCCTTCATCGCTTTCTCCCATTTTTTCTCTCCTCTTCAACCAGGTGGGTGCGGTGTACCTCTTAGGAAACAATTGCTAGCCCGTTTTTCTTCATGTTTGTGACGTTTGTAAATCATAATAGTGATTGCAATTTTGAGATTTTGCCGCAGGTCACTTTAGGAGATCCCGACATCGTGTTCCTTGCTAATGCGAGCACAGTCACCTGTTGATCGAGTGGGGCCTACCTGTTCGAGACTGCTGGCGAGGTAAGCGTGCACCGTCTTTGGCGTGATGGACGGCTGCTTCTCGAGGCTCAGCCTCGTGAGTGCCTCTTCAAACCATTTGGTGGCGTGCTCGAAGTCAGACTTGCTGTACAGCAGTTGGCCGAAGTATAGACAGTCTCGCGCTGCATATCGGAGGTAAAAAAAAGGAAGGCAAAGTTGATTTTTTTTCTTTCTTGTTACCTTTCTATTGTTCAGCACCAGTTTATTGTCTTTTTTAGTATATGCTTAGAGACCCCAACCTCTCCTGAGGATTCGTTTACTTACCCTGCATTGCAGAGGCCAGTTTATACAATGCGAGAACTGCAATACAGCTAAACATCCTACGTTATTTTTGGTTTCCCAGCAGTCACAATGTCTCCCAAATAAGAAAATTCCTATGTACTGTTTGTTTATGGGCGCCGCCCTATTGTGTAGGCAGTGGCGCCATCTTTGGGCAGTGGGCAAGGTGTCTTGGACGAGCGCTCCGTGTTGTATGCCAGGTATACGCTCGGCGGCAATTTATGGCGGTTGTTTTCGCGTCGCCCCGTCTGGTTCTAATGATGTGGAGTCTCCTGCCTTGCAAATGGTTCTGTGGGACGTACTGAAGTGATTTAAACCAGAATGGCTAGAGTTTCAGCGGTGTTAAGGTGCACGGAACACCAAGCGCTACATGTGCGCGCATGTTTGAGCTTGCAGTCCGTCTCTGAGATCAGTTGTGTACTTCTGAAAATTGATTTCACTAATGTGACCCCACTGCAGCATTCTCTCTGTAGTTCGAAGTTGTGGTTTAGCAGCAATGAGTAGTTATGAAACATCTGGCGATCCGAACAGTGCGGGGCCAGTTCTGCTACAAAATAAGTTGTGCTGTTTACATTGAAAAGGGTTCAAAATGTTATCTGAATATACATTGTGCGACTACCTCGCTTGTTGCAGTTGGATGAGGTTTCCGCCCACTAATAAAATTCGGTTAGTAAGAGCTTCATACCGTACAGTGTGAATCAGCACTTGTCGAGTCGTCGATCGACCGTCTGCGAACGGTGCTATTGTGCGAAGCCGGGCTAGATGCTGCATTATAGGTTTATATATATATATATATATATATATATATATATATATATATATATATATAGAATATAGCGCAAGGCCCAAGCTTTCGTCATGACCATGCGAGGTCTTATTGCGGCCGTTAGCTAGTACTTTTTTGCGATTTTTTTCGTACCGTTCTCCATACGATGTAGTCACTCGACTTTTGGTAATTGTATCCTCACAAACAGCCGTCAGATTGTTTTTTTTACGCGATCCCCTTTGGATATTACTGCATTGCAGGGCTAAAATGCATTGCCGAAGCACAAAGCTTACATGAATCATGGTTTACCAACCGCAGTGATCACTGTGTTGAGCAACGCCATCGGCCTGATACAGGTGGCTAGCGTAGACATAGCATTGCTATTTCAACATGCTATTGTGATTGTAGAATTATCATTGTTATTGTGAGACCTGAACTGCATGAGAACAATGCCAGTGGCTGACGCAAATATTGTATAACATTTGGCGCTTAGGTGTTTCAGGGTTGCATCGCCTTGGCCGTACACGATCATGCACTCTTATGTTTTACTTTCCTCGCCAAGCGTCGAGATAGTGAAAATAATTTTCCAGTTCCCACCGGCAATTCGCATGCACCTCTGCTCTTCGTCAAGTAAAAGTAACACCGATACAACCAAGAGACTTCACAACACGCACACACACACACACCACGGCTGCTGATGCTCGTCGCATGTTTGCGCAGCCAAGAGACATTTCCTCATGCTGTAGTTAAAGCTGCCCTGAAAGGTAGTGGTTCGTTGACGACCTTATACGAACTGACATCGCGTCAATTTCTCCGAGAGCGGGCTAAAGCATCTGCAAATTGTTCCGCAACACGCGATGGCAACACATTGAAGCAGCGCCGGCGCCGGCTTGCACAAGCCAGAGAGGAGGAAAGACTTTCTGCGCGCCCTTTCCTCCCCGCCGGATGAAAAGTTCTATCACACGGGGCGTATTCTGCGACAATCACTTTCGGCGCTGGTATCGCCGTCAGGAGCGCGTTCATTGGCTGGTTGAGCAAAATCGGATGAGCTGATTGGCTGACTAAGTGCTACGTCACGCGAAGGCGACAGGATCGCCGAGGCGATCGTCGCATAATACGTACGTCCACAGAGTGCGATGTTGAGACATTCGCTAGCCGACCATAGGCTGATGATGCAAAGATTTACGCAGCGACGCTGCGGTTTATGATGCCAATAACTCGGAGTGAGGGCCTGCGATATGGGGATGAAAAATTGAACGTATGCTGACTTGGTTACGTCGTCTCTCCTTCTCTGATCTTTTTTACCCATTTTCTGGTGACTTGTAGCGGCACATCCAACCGGGCTCAATCCTCGAAAACCCCTGTACGTTTACTTTGTCCATCCAGAATGAAAGAAAAGTGAAACGTCAACACAAATGGAAACGAGATATACAAAAATTGCAGAAAACCTGCTTCTGTATTGCAGTATTCTCTTAGTTGGGAGACGTTTGAGTCACAGAGTTCAGTAACTCAACGAGGAAATCTTTTTTGACAAGTATAAGTGATGCAATGCTAAAAGTTAAAACGCGAGAAAATAGTCTCTTTCACTCGATGCCATGGGAACGTTAAATTTATTTATGAGGTATGTGCGAAAGAATATATCGACGGCCAGGTTATGGCATGTGTACCGGTCAGCTGCGCCGTCGCCTTGTGGCCCATGATGACTCCCTTGGCCATGTCGGTGAGGTTGAGCCGGTAAGTCTTCTGGATGCGGATGAGCGCCTCGCCGGCGTCCAACAGGTCGCTCTGGCGCGGGAACGTGTCGTTCGACTCCACCATCAGCCTCTCGATCTCTGCCATTTGAGAGGGACGAAACGCGAGAAGTCAAGCACACCAACTCTGGTTACTTGTTGCAGTAGCGGTAAAGCAGGCACGCTTCAGGATATTGCGGGAAAGAACGAGTAACAAAACCACACCAACTCTGGTGTAAACACGTATGCGGTTTAACATATACTCCCGCCACGAACTAGCTCTGGACATCATCGTCCAGTGGTTGTGGTGTTTCCGTCGCTGAGCACAAAGTCGGGGGTTCGAATCCCCGCCGCGGCGGCCGCATTTTGACGGCAGCGGAATGCAAGGAAAAAAAGCTCGTGTGCTTAGATTTAGGCATTCGCTAAAGAACACCAGCGAGGTCTAAATTAATCCGCAGCTCTTGAATATAAGGTGCCTTAAATAGCCCGAGAGTGTCGCTACGAGACGTTACACCCCGCGAATGAGGCATTCTGTAATCGTCTTTTTTTTTTTCAACAAACCGAAACTTACGCTTTCGCTACCGGGAAATGCACACAAGGTCACTTAAAACAAGTTTTATGCGTCTTTACGCGCTTGCGGCCTCACGGGGGCAGAATCTCAAATCTTGCATAAATTTACATGCCAGCAACTTAATGTTGCGCCATTTATTGAACCTCAGAGCAGCGCTTACCCTGCTCTCCGTGCAACCAATGTGCCTCTTAGCCTTTCTCGCTGGCCTCGACCAGACACTTTTGATGCGAAAGCATCAAGTGGCCTATTGAGCGGAAAAGCCGGCGTCTGTAGCAGCGAAGCGGCACTTAAATTCCCATTGGCTGAGACGTTACGCCATGAGCGCGCCTCGACGGAGCACAGCGGGCGAATCTAAACCCCTGCTAGAGTGCTGGCGTGCCAGGTATTGCGTTAGGGGAGAGGGCATCGCCGCCACGCCCACGTCACCAGCGCTGCTCGACGGAGCAGATACAGCGACGCGACGCCGCGGGGCGAGACGGGTTGTCGTCGACGAGGCAGTCGCGTGACGCGTGCGTGCGGGTGCCGCCGTCTCGCGCTCGGAAGCCGGCGCGGTGGCATGCGGCGTTCTTGATTTCTCGGTAATATCGTCGAAATGATTCCAGTCTACAATCAACATGATAACGTACAAACTGTGCAAAAAAATAACATGTATCAATTTAATCGCAAAAGTTGATAACATATTCCGCAGCAAAACTCCAAAACATTACTCTATTGAACTCTTGAGCTATTGAATTTATTTTCCAACAAGCATGTTTACATACGTGTTTGAGGCGTATGGGAGTAAAAGCCGCTAAAAAGCAGCTTCACAAAGCTACCATGTCCCTTTTGAAGTTGGCTGTGCAGTGCAGATTAGACAACATACAGTACACGGATTAGACAACAGATAATTATAGTGTCGGCAGAAAAAGCAATAAAAAGCAGTAGAGTGCGGTAACAAAATTGATAATACAGCAATGCGTTTATTATTAGTACACTTTTATCTTTGTTGTAAGGGCACTCTCTCAAACAATATTATATTGCATCAGGAAGAAAAATGAAAAGTTCTTACTTGCTATTAAAAGAAAAAGAAGGGGGTGGTTACATTTTGTTGCGTGATCTTAAACTTATTCAATATATATGGTAACGCATAACTAAATATTTGAAATCCATAACTTGTGCGCGGGTGTGGAACTTGCCAGTGTTCATGGCATCGTGTTGGGTAATTTGCAGGATTTTCACGACTCGCAGCGGCAAAACTCGAAGGACCGCTCAGCGGCGTTCAGTTGGACATTAGTGCTTTCGCATTCACAACTCATAAGAAGTGCTTAGATGTCCTCGTATTTTTAGTTACTTGGTACCACATTTGCGTGTGTGAGAGAAGGGAGGGAGGAGGGTTAAAGTGCAAGAGGCGACTTAGTTCGTCTCCGTAGTTTCTTAATTGTTTACCCCTACAATTCTTACAGAAGAAAGGCGGAATACCGCTAGAGTGGTACCCCATCCGTAAGAGTGAAGAAAAAAAAATCTAGCGCCCATTTCAAATACTTCGTCTTTCAGTGTCCTTTTATTTTTTTTTCTTGTCTGCATTCGAGAAAAATCGCGGATTATATTTTATTGTTGCAGTAAAAAAGGTCTGTCCGCTAACACTGGTACCACTTCCGTAAGAGTGGTACAAAAAACACGTCCCGTTTAAGCCAACAGACAATTCAGGCAATTAAGGAAAGCATCAGGGAACTTACCCACGGTTTCAAATGAAGTGTACAAATGATAAGCCTAAAGGAAGTGAAATTGGGCTAAAAAACAACTTGCTGCCCAGATGGTAGTCGAACTCCCAACCTCCGCATTACGCGCGCGTTGTACTATCAATTGGGCTGCGGCGACGGCTGTTAATTCTGCCGTCCGCTTTCTTGGGTATTTGTGCGTGTGCGCAACATCTCACCATGGGAGTGTTAGTCAGCGTCACTCATGTCCTTGGCGGCGGAGGTTGTGGGTTCGCCTAACACCGGCGTCAAGTTCTTTCTTCGTCCGCTTTCATTTGCCTTTACCTTATAAGTCCTACATTTAAATTACCACCGCAGGTAGTTGCCATTATGATTTCCATGACTTCATTGCCCGTTGGCTTCATGCGGTTGCATCTAACAAAACAATCGGAACACTCTCTTGCCCTTCTTCACGGAAAACATGTTTAACCATGGAACAGCATACGAAACTGAGAAAGAGCGACAGAACGAGGACCGCTCAGCGGCGTTCAGTTGGACAATAATGCTTACGCATTCGCAACTCATAAGTAGTGCTTAGGTGCCCTCGGGTTTTTTAGTTGTTACCACATCCGTCCGCTAACGACTCGGAGGCCGAGTCGTTAGCGAGGCTCAGAAATTTGAGACGTAGCATGGTCACCATGATGTCAGGGCGAAAGCAGTGGATGGCCTACGGCACTAGAACTGGGATTGTATTCAAATAGAAAATGTTATACAATACAAGCCCTCGATCAAGCCAATGACTTTCCAGGGCCGCGATCGAGGCAGCTCGCGCCATGATTTAGTGCTCGGCAAACAAAGACGACCGCGGCTGTTGGCAACGAGCGCTGCGCTATTTCCCGATGATGTTCGCACACAGTGTGACTGCGTTATCTTGTTATGAAAAAAAAAGGATAATAGATAACATTTATAAAAGCGCGAAATGAACTTGAAACATCGGCTTTCGGCTGGCAATAGCCACGCAATGTATGGCCGTTGTATACAGTGTCAATTTGCAAGGTGGAATTAAGGCATTGGTACTCGAAAATTTATCCACAAACATCTCTACCGCTTACCTTGCTGAATCCTCATCATAATAATTAATATTCTTCCTCCTCTCCTCCTTCTTCTTCTTATTATTATTCTCTATTGTCATTATTATTATTTATGCCAACTGCAGGGATAAGGGATCTCTCAGCGACCTCCAACCCTGTCTTGCGCCAGCTGACCCCATCATATACCTGCGCATTTCCTAATTTCATCACACCACCTGCCCAACTCCATTTTTACTGCTTTGTGGCAATTAATAACAGCCTGCCTCTGTTCGCTATCTCATCCACACCGATGTCCTCCCTCCCTCTCTTATGACTATTGTAACCTTTCTTGCTGGCCTTATGAAAGTTTTCTTTGGTTTTTTGCTTGAATTGGGGGGGGGGGGGGGGGGGGCATGGATGGACAGAACGTTGAGACAAAGCGTTGAACTGCGGACAGCCTTAAGCTTGCGCTACAGATGACCTAGCTTAAAGGAGGGAAAGAAAAATGTGAGTGACTAGACAACTTACCGTAATAAGTTCTTTTTTTTTTTCTTTTTCAACTCCTACCTGAGGCGTCCTTCCAGGTCTGCTGACCTAAGTTGCCGAATTTCATTACCGGAAGCAAAGGCATACACTATAGGATGGTCTAAATGACAGCCGCCTTTTGGCAATACCCTGCGCTTTAGCACGCCTTGGGTTCTTGTTGGGTCATCAAATGCCACGCGATTGCTGCGGCCAATGACACTTCTTTGGAGCACTCCTGCAGTCTGTCTTAGGCCTTCGATCATCGGATCAAGGCGTGTACTTATTCGTATTTGTCATTTTTTTTTTTGCTAGAGAGGCAAAAGATTGGGGGCTTTGAAAATCACGTTACCGAAGCAGGTATGCCCCCCTCAATCGTCCGCCCTACATCTACCGAATTACGCGCTTGTTACTCATTAGCGAAAATAAAGATATACACTCCAGCACTGCTTAATAGTCGGCCGCATCGTTTCGACAATGCTACATACACAAGTCTCGGACGAGTGTATAGTACTTCATCGAGCATCAATATCCACAGAGTCGCCCATCGAGTGAATTGACGACGCCCGCGGCTCACGCTCACTGTTGGTGATGAGGTAGAGAACACAATCGCAAAACGTGTCTCGCGCCATCAAAAGGTCGTAAAAGACTTGAGGGGGCACGTCCACTTGTCTGCCGCACTGTTGCGGTGGACAATTGCGTTCACCTGTTTTCCCGGCCTAGTGCTTGTACGTTATCATTTTTTTTTTCATCGAAAGTTTGCCGCCCCCATGAAGCCAGGGCCTTTTACCCCAATACTCCAAAGGCGCCCCGCTTGTCGCAAGAAATAAAGCTTTTTTGCTCGTGGTAGCTTTTTCATACGTTTAACTTATGCTATGCAGCATCGCCTTGGAGACGTTGCATAACAGGAAACGATGCGTGCTGTTTATATGTTTTGGTTGGTGCTTTTTTAAGAAGCTTGCTACCGGCGAGATTTGCCTTTCTCACACTAACCTTTCTCCATGAAATACCAAAACTAGAGTTTTGAAATGATAATTCATCCATCGGAAATAATATCGTGTTTTGCATGGTCTTTCTGCATTTTCTTTCTTTCCTGTCCTTTCTTTTCTTTTTCGTTTTGCAATGAGCAATGTTGCTATGTTGTTATCCTTCGTTCGTATTCTCTTGTCCTTACATTTTTTATTATCTTTGGCTCGTGCTTTATGCTCGCGTTTTGTTTATCTACTGTGAAACACGCATCACCATTGCTTGCTATAGGCGAGACCTTCGAGACTCTTTAGTTTGCACTTCCTTAGTTTTTCAATTTTATCACAGTGAGCATGACTCGTCTCGCCCACTCCCGCCGAAGGCTTTATTTACGTAAAGCTGGTACAGTGACCCCTGTACATAAATACAACAAATGGAATACTCACCCATCCAGTCGGGCTCCCTGAAGTGATGCACTATCTCGTTCCAGTCCACCGACAGGCGCTTTATGGTGTTGTACGCGTCGATGGGGCTGGCCGTCCGGGTGTCGTACTCGTGCTCGTCCGCAGAGTGCGTCAGCTGCCGGTCTTTGGACGCCGTCGTCTCGTAGTAGTCGTTCAGAAAGCTGCAGTCGATAGAGGATAGTGTGGTACGCTCATGTCTGCAGATTCAACGAACGCGATGTTACGACACTTTCGATTTAACGAAGTGCCGTTCGAAATCCACCGTCAAATACTCATGGAGCCCAATGGGATGAACACCTCGATTCACCGATGCGAACTCAACGCCAGCCATATTTAACAATGTTTCTGGATGGGAAACAATGGTTAAATAAATCGACCAGGAGAAACGGGTTGTGTTCGAAATGCCTCGAAATGTATCCACGTAGTGCTACGGTAAAAGCATTATCATGGCAGTTTCAGACGGGGCCGTTCTCCTTTTACGAAACTATTCGTTGCAGGGTCTGAGCCACAGCACCCAGTTGAGCTGGAGGAGTAGGAGAAGGTTTTATGAAGAGAGAGGGGGAAAGGTCGACCGAGTGAACTTGTCTCTGGTCTACCACTCTTTATCGGAGCAAGAGGGAGAGACAGGGAAAGGAAGCAGTAGATGGCAGGTGACTATGCTTTAATACAATAAGCCATATACGTGCACTATAGACACACAGCGCGCAGGAGTGTCCACACGAAATGTTCATCTACTCTGCGCGTTTCAGTCCGATCGTGCTCAACATTGCAAGCTCAACGTTGGCTCTACGAGATGGCGCCAGCTGCTCTGTCTAAGCATAGTTGAAACCTGCTTTAGTTACGGTGTTTTTTTTTTTATGACAACTGATTACGCGTCCTGCGGACTGAGCCCACGCAGGCACACCTTACACTTATTTTGATCTTGATTATTCTAAATGTAAGGTGCATCAGCGCTTTAGGTATAGTTTATTTACCGAAGTTCTCAATTTAAAAAAAAAAACTTCTTGGTCCCGTCGATTTCTTTGAATCAAGCTTCAGTTGTAGCGGTATCTTGCTGCCGTATACTTGAAGCAAATAAAGGAAGAACGGGAATTTCTGTCTACCAGCAAGGCGTGGTGGGAAGAGGCCCTAAAGAACAGGTAGGAAGGACAGGAGAAAAGAATCAGAAGAGATAGGATAAGCGCTGTTTGCAAGTATATACAGGTACGCGTTAGCAAATCCTGATTGGGAGCGTACCAGTGTCGTTGAAAAGAAAAGTGTACAATTATTGCCTTCTACCGGTGCTAACATGTAAGGCAGAAACTTAACATAGATCGAGAACAAGTTAAGGACCGCGCAAAGAGCGATGGAACGAAAAATGTTAGGCCTAACGTTAAGAAACAGGAAGACAGTGGTGTGAATAAGAGAGACAACGGGGATACCCGATATTCTAGTTGCTATTAGGAGAAAACAGTTGAGCTGGATAGACCATGTAATGCGTAGGGTAGATAGCCTGTGGAACAATATAAGCGCAGTAGCGTATGGCAAAAAATTAGATAGGGTGATTAGATGAAAATCGCAGGCGTGAGATTGAATAAGCTAGCGCAACGCCGGGGTAATTTAGATCGCTTGGAGAGGCCTTCATCATGCAGTGGTCATAAACATAGGCTGATCATGATGATATAGTTTCTCCCGGTAACGTCTTTGGGGGAAGTGCGGGCGCAGCTCGCTACAACACCGGGAACTGGATCTTGGCAGCGGGCGGCACGTTGCTACCGCCACAACCGACCAAGCTAACCGGCGTGTACAAGGCCGTCACCGGTTATTCTCTTGGATCCTCGTAGTCCCGGCACAGGCAACGGCGCAAGCTCAGTGGACATCGATAAATGACTGCCTATGTATGAGCGCGTCATAAAAATCAAGTGGGGCCTGACGACAACGCGTATGAGTGTCAATTTCTATTTGGGGGAGACGGCACGACTCTGGTTCGAGACGCTTGATGAAAAGTTAGCAAGTTGGGATGTCTGTAGGAACGACTTATGCGGTCTATTTGGGAAACCTATCGTACGACAACCAGCGGCCAATAAAGATCTCGCAATTCGCACCCAGAAGTCAACAGAGCTGACATCATCATCATCAGCCTATTTTGATGCCCCCTGCAGGACGAAGGCCTCTCCCTGCGACCATCAGTTATCCCTGTCTCCAACTTGCACCTGCAAATTTCCTAACTTCATCACCCCACCTAGTTTTCTGTCGTACTCGACGGCGTTTCCCTTCTCTTGGTAGCCATTCTGTAACTCTAATGGTCCACCCGTTATCCATCCTACGCATTATATGGCCGGTCCAGCTCCATTTTTTCCTCTTAATGTCGATTAGAATATCGGCTATCCCCGTTTTCTCTCTGATCTACACTGCCATATTCAGGTCTCTTAAAGTTAGGTCTAAAATTTTTCGTTCCATCGCTCTTTGTGCGGTTCTAGCTTAACCAGTTCTCGAGCTTCTTTGTTAGCCTCCAAGTTTCTGCCCCATATCTTAGCACCGGTAGAATGCAATGATTGTACACTTTTCTTTCAACAACAGGGGTAAGCTCCCAATCAGGATTTGGGAATGCCAACTGTATGCATTCCAACCCAATTTTATTCTTCTGTAAATTTCCTTCTCATGATCAGGCCCCGTAGATCTCCTATATTCAGGCTCTGCCCCGCAAGATCGACTAGGACGTTCCTGAAGCGGACAAATTCAGACACGTACAGAAAGGCATAGCCGGTGACGCCATCAATCTGTTATACGGTGTAAAACTTGTTCTACAGTGGAGTCAGTAATTACAGAATGTCGTCGTTTTGAGCCGGCAAAATGCCATTCAGCTGGACCCCCAGCCAGCGCGCCATTCTCGGAGGCCATTAATTGCAGCGATAGATTCCGCGGATGCCGTAAAGATGGAACCAGAGATTCGGGGTGCCTCTCAGCGTTGACAGCTAAAAGAACGCGCAATGATCAGTGACAACGACGAATCGGTAGTCGTAGATATATAAGTGCGAAATCTGTCGAGGGACCAGATGAAAGCTGAACGCTAATTTTCAGCGAATAACTAATGATTTGACTTAGCTTTCGTGAGCTTGCGCGCGCATGAGTGCGATGATGCATTTCGTAAAGTCGGGATTGCGCTGACTCAGCGCAGCACTTCGCACACAAACCACTCGCACCCGTGTGAATCTCGGTAGGTGCCGAAGGATCTAAGTGAAGAAAGTTAAGTGGCAATGTGCGGTAGAAAAATCCACGGAGCGCACTAATGAACGTCCGTATAGGACTATCAGGCGCAAAGGAATTGTACATCCTGGGCTAGTCCGACGGACTTCAAAAAAAAAAAAAAATCACTACTGCCATAAGAAAGCCCGTGAACCGCAGGGACCTGGAGGCGTGTGGTATGCAAAAATTGGCCGTTATGGACGCCTTTCTTGCTGTTTCAGTTTTTATGGTTATTACAGTTAGCACGAGTTAAATCGTAGGCTCGGTTTGAGCGGTGAATTAAATTTTAGGCGTAAGTGTCAAATGACCCATTGAGCGAAATGCAGCTCCACTAACGTGAAACCTGGAGAGGTGCGAAGCATGCAGTAGTGCACCGCTAATGGGCTCATACTGCCTTAAGCAATGGCTCATAACCCCGTAAACACGGCCGCCCCATTACGACGACAAAGCAGAGGAGAAGTGAAATTCTACGCTGGAATGATGAGCGGCAACGCAGACAGCTGTGGTAGATGACGACGAACGCGGGAACGCTCGGCACGCGGGACGCGCGACGACGACGACAGGAGACGCCAACAGCCCGAGAGAATAAGGTTCTTCGCATCTAAAAAACGGCAGAAGCGCTTACATGCAAGCAACGTGTCACGCACTAGAGACCGGGGCCCGTGTTCACAAAAATCTCTTGCGCTAGGATTGTTCGTAAGAACAAAATCCAGCCAATCCTCTTGCGGGACATATTAGTAGCGAAAGCTGCCAGCCAATGGCGAATAGCGGTTGCGATCGAAAATTCGGCACGAGTTACGAAAGGGCGAGGCTCAGCAGCCGAGTCAAAGGCGCGATGAGGGAGGCAAAGTTTTCTATAAAGCGTCCGAAATACAATCTTCCGAGTTCGTTTCCAAGTTTAAGCAATTTCGCGCCCTCGTTAAAATAGTAAGACTGGTCAGCTTGGTTTGTGCTACCGTTTGATGGGGAACAGATCTATTTCTTAATGAATCTTCCGTTTCAAGAATTAAGTATAAAGCTTCGAAAACGCGTTCGATGAAAACGGCCAAATAAGACATGAGTACGCCTAACTAAACGAGCGCACACAGCGAGTATGTACGATGGCACTCTCTCACCTGCGCAGGTAGCCCAGCTTGGTTTCCATGCGGTGTAGGAAGTCGCCGACCTTGTAGACGAGCCTGCGCTCCAGGGACATCAGGTCGTTCATGTGCGCCACCGACGAGAAGACGTTCGCTGCGCTGGCCGCATCGGGGTTGAGCAGGGAGGCGAGCCAGAGCGTCGCAAAAGTCGCGAGCAGTAGCCGGGAGCGCATCGCTGATGCCGAAGGACTGGTCAGCTACGAAGCACCGACCGGGAGGAAATGCCTGGGTGAAAAAAAAAGCGGTCGTTCTGTCACAAAAAGGACGTATTTTTAGCCTCTCGACACCGAAGTGCCCAGGCGACGGAGTACCGTTTTATTGTCCGTTGTTATTGCTTCGGCGGTCCCTTAAGAATCTCAAAAAGCAAAAGCCCATTGTTTGAACAAATGCTACGAGTAAGTGCGCATAAGAGCATCTCTGTGCGTGTGGATAAAGTGACTACCTCTCAAGTTGAGCCGTGTTAAATTTATGTGTATCCCAAGCGCTACATCGGAAACGGTTGAAGCGAAGCTTGTTTTAAATGCGGAAGCATTTCTACGCCCACCCAGCGAGAAAACCTGTCCGTCCGTCTGTCCACCTGTCACGTAAGACGAATCGCTATAAAGAAATTAATCTATAAAACAGAATAAATTCGAAAGGAAAAACGTTGACGGTGGTCAATGAGCAGTCAGTGAGTGCATAAGGATGATAAGGAGTGATGGGGGGTTTGATTGGCCTTATCATGATTTGATTATGGTTCGACGCCGATGGATAAAGGCGAAGGAGTGATAACGGCTTATAATGGTCGGAACAATATTAATCATTTTAGGCACCGATAAGGGTCGGATCAAGTCCGATGTGGTTGCTAAGGACCGATAAAAGTTGATAAGGGACGGATCATGCCAGATAAGGTTGATAACGACAGATAATTGTTGATAAGTATCTCATCAATTGCATTAATATTGGTACTGAGAGATGTCTTGGTAAGGCTCGGATCGAGTCCTATAAGATTGATAACCGATGATGAGGATTGATAAGGGTCGGATCTATTCCGATAAGGCTGATAACGACGGATAAGGGTGGATAGGGGTTTATACTAGTCGGATCAAGTTTCTCCCCATTGATAAATACACCGGGCTGCGTGGTACTGAGCAACTGGCACAATGCTTACGCCTCCTCAGATAACTACCAGAGGAGTTTCTGCGTGAATTTTTGCTGCTGCCGACGAACGCTGCTCTTCTCGATGATGAAATGAAGGCGATGAAATGATGGCGTGACCACGACGGCATGTTTGTCTTGGAGCTCGCGTCTGCAATTACGTATACTTCATTAACTGCCTCCTCGTGCTGCAAGGGCTTGCGTTATCTCCGGTAGCGGCCCAGTGTGCAAGACAACATGCTAGCACACGCAAAGTGAAGGAAGAGAGAAAGAAAGCTTCCCTTAAAAAATGATTCCGCCAGAACCCACTTCAGGATGACTGTCGACGTAAGTGCGATTACCATTCAAACAATGAGCAACTCGTCATATTGTTGAGGAAACATTTCAGGCACCTTTATTTGCAGTCTGCTGTGGTCGTTTTGAGGCTATCCTTGCTTCGGGTATATGCGAGACGCACTTTCTCCGGGATCGACTCAATTTGCTGTGACACTCGCTCACCCAGGCCGGTCATGACCGTGACAGCATGAATGACGATGAAATTAAGGAGAAGAAATGAGGTCAATTGGTCGATGGAACGCCGAAGGCGGTATGAGGACGACGGTTTGAGGACATGCGGTGGGGTGACCACAACTGTGTGACAATGATGGCATGACGAAGCAGGAAGGATGACGACAGAACGACACGACGGCACTATGCCGACTGTATGGCAACGAATGCATGACGATGACTATATAACGTGGAGGCAATGACGACCACGGTATGACAGCGGCACCATGATCACGACAGAATGGAGACAATATGATTGCCATGAAATAGAAGGAGGAATGGCATGTCAATGGCGGCATGATCACGATTGAAGGACGAAAGCATGACTGCGGTGTGATGACGACAGAAAGCTTGTAATGGTTTCATGTGGGATTTCTAGGCGCTTGTACATAGTTTAATGGGTAGATCATGGGGTGGCTGTGTTGAAGGAACCATGTTCGAAACCAACCATTGGCGATGTCTTTTAAGGAGAGCCATGCGATAGCGGTAACGTATAGGAGCGTGCTGAATTTGGTTAGTAGGTTCAGAATACTAGCGACACTAAAGCTAACTTCGGCAGACACACACTTCAGACTGCTTACGTGTGGGAATGCGAAAGCATTATACCGTTTGTAGACCTGGGAACGTCATGAACGTGCTCATTTTATAAACTCGTGACGTGGCGCCACCTCCTTCCCATTGGCTGCGCCACGACGTGCCCAATGATGCACGCACTATATAGGCCACACCTTTAGTCAGCGAGATGGCTGCGACGGGACGTGTGCAATCACGCACGCACTAGGCACACCTTTTGTATGCAAGAACCGTGGAGCCGCCGTGGCGTTGGGAAAGCATGCTCATCTGGCACCCCGGAGGCCCGAGTTCTATTGCCACCCAGACTGAAATGCACCAACAATTTTTTTCAGCCATTAATTTACTTTGTCTACAGGAACCTCCCTGAAAAATGTGCCATCAATCCGAGCATTTTTTTTACGACGTGTTCTTACTCTTTGCGGCGCCGGCCAATTTTGGTGCCATGTTTCTGCCACGCCAGCGCCAACAGATTTTCGCGTAATTGGGCCTAATTGCATTGGCATCAAAAAATTCCTTCATAGCCCATCTCGCGGTGATTGGCGACGTTAACTCAATAAGCAATGCAGCGACACGCTGTATTGTCACCATCGAAACGTGTCACGTGTGAGACGTTTACTGCAGCTGCGCTCATTTGTCACGCTCCCCTCTGCACGCGCTACGCCATCTAGCGGCGCAGTCACAAAGTCCGCGTATGGCTCCCAAGATGCAGCAAGTTAGTAGACAGCTAACGAAGTAAAGATAGTAGTTTTATCGGCCGATTAAACTTCTAAACAATCGCTTACTACCTAAATTAGCAATCATGGTGTCACGCGCGTACTAGCAAACATGAACACATCTCACTCGATGACCGCTCACACTCGCTGTCAAAACGCTGGAGTGAGAAAGCGCGGTTGCAGCTGCGAGCGAATTGATCACCGTGCTGCCTCTTGCTTTAACGCTAACGAAGCGACGAGTACAAAGCGCACACGAAGCTATTAGCCCTCAGTGCACCTAGACTCTGAAATCTTCGCAGATCGCTTTCAAGATACGGCTGCGCCTTCGCAGCGGCCGCCAAAGTAACCCCCCCCCCCCCCCCCCCCCGTTGCCTAGCGTGAGACAGAATACAGCACGCTTCCACCCCGCTTTCCGCCCATGCGCACGCGATATTGAGCCACCATCGTCGGCTCACCCTCGCACGCTTTCACCCGCACATACAGCATACGGTGCGCGGCGACGCAGTTATCGCCCTTGGACATTATGCGCAACAACACGGCGATGGTAGAAATTCGCCTGCAGTGTCCATATAATTGATACCGCAATAGAAGCCTGAAAGAGATTGATAGGACAGGATCTCTTACTGGAACAGGAAACGGTACGAGGCACACATAGAAGCTTTAAGGAAGAGAAAAAAAGTATAAGAAAATGTAGACGAAATGGTAGCTGAAAAGCCTGTACATAGTATACCTCATTACCTCAAGCAGGCTCGGTGGCGCCCCGTTTCAAACGGGATGCCAATAAATGATCGTCGTCTTCTAGACGCGTTCCATTATTTTGGCTCGAAGACGTCTCCTTAGCTGTCGACGTAGACTGTCTTCGAAGCTGGCCAGAATGGGAACACGCTTTTCGTACACGAGTGTCTTTGCATTCCAAGCCCGTTGGATTGAGCCCACCGTAATGTGCGACCTCGTACTCGACAATGGAGCGCGACAGCTACTGAGCCACCACAACGGATGGGCGCACATTCTTCTACCTTCCGTGTTTCTTGCTTCAACAGCGACCAGAGGACAGCGAATGCCGAGTGCGGTGGTCACGGGAACGGCAATGAGCTATAAGGCCCGCAGTATCTTCCCAATCAAATTGCGCGACCGTTCTTGCATTCTGGGCTGTACCGTGTGTATAGCCCAGAATGCGACAACGTTCGTGCAATCTTTTCCTTTCCTTCCGCGCTTCCGCGACGACGCTGGTATATTGGCGCGTCTCGTCGTGAAGAGGAAAAGGGATCGCGACCATTCGCAAAGCCATTCAGCGCGAGGTGCGACACGCGGACCGTTGTCTGTGAAAGCTGTGTGTCTAACCGTCGATGTGACCCGCACGCGAAACAGGTTCCCACAGTCGCGTCGCATTTCTGTCGTGTTATGCGGAAGCCGTGGGGAGCGTCGGGCGGATCGGAATCCCTCTGTCTGTGTGCGCTACCTTGTGTGCTCTCTGTGGTAACGCGTGGTGCAGGAAGGCGCGACCGAAAGAAGACGACAATGTGCTTACTTTGGGAAACGAGCGGTGGCGATGTGTGTATCGTTCCCATTTCGCTTGGACGTGGTGGGTTTTACCCAGAGTTTCACGGGATTCACGTGCCAACGCAGGAGCGACAGTAGTGGTTTTTAAGCGAAGCTTTCGCTCTGAACCCTCCTCGAATTTCTTGACCTTGTCTGCTGGTTAGGTGTTGCTGCTGCTGGCGTCTTGCGGAAGAGCTCGCACGCAGGACAACATTACAATCTTTACTACACTTATAGAAATGCAAGTTCCCGGCCTTGTGTTCTACTGGAATACTTAGTGATAAAACAAATGGTACCTAAATATTTTATTCCAACAAATGTACGTCTTCAGGAGCACATTTCCTTTAACAAAGCAAACTTTTGTAACCTTGTAACCTCTCTGTGCCGACATTCCTAACCATGAGGCCATAATCGCACGTATGCTTGTATCATGCCACCGCCAACTACCACTTTGAGATAATAGCCGCGCGTTGATAGTGATTATCACTTCCATATTATGGGACAAACCCAAAACGGGGGATTGGCCAAGAAGTGGGCGGTACCTTGCAATGTCTTCTCCGCAAGCTGGCCCTGTTTACTCGGCTAGACAGCGAACGACATGCATGCCAACTCCATGGAGCTAAGCTAGGAAATATTCGGTTTAGAATCGCTGCCTGCACCACTGTAGATACAATGACAAATCGCTCATACAAGCAGCCGTCGACACCAAAGGGGACGGAAGAACATGTGCGGACAATGAAGCCGGGCTGAACGGCATCGTTCGCATAGCTGTCGGAGCAGCTCGCACTTGCCTGCAGTTTCGAAACATACAAAAAAAAAATCAATGTCTGAACTGCGATTCCAACGGCAGCGAATGCATCAAGTTCTGATTCGCCGTGAATCATTCGAAATCCTTTCTCCACTGTGTTTTCACTCTTAGAAATTGCGCAGCTCCTTCAAGGGGGGCATGCGACTGCGTTGTGACGAGCAACGCAATCGTTGGTCGGTTTCGATTGAGACGTCGCCAGACAGTTTGAAGCCATTGTTCGCAAAAAAACATCGAGTTCTGCGTCGACTGCCTCGCGCGAATCAATTGGAGGCGATTGCAGTTAAGCGGCACGATGACAAAGACAACGGAAGCACGGAGCACACAAAGGACTAGAGGTCAGCGAAAGAAAGAGCTGACAGCACAGTCGGTGCGCCGCTTGCGTTTTCCGGGGCAGTTGCTTACTACTTTCTCGCCAGCCGCGCCGGTGAGCTCGCTTTTCATCGTACGCTCTCTGCGGTCGCACCGTCAGAAAGCAAAACACCACTCGCGGCGGAGGATCAACTATGGCGTACTGGCGTTGAGAACGAGGTCTGTCGCTGGATTCAACTGTTGAACAATCAATCAAGCAATCAATAACTTACTTAACGTGCCCGAAACAACCGCAAGGTATCCACGCTAGCGCACGCATGCAGTCAAAGCTCGATATAACGAACCTCGAATTACCAAAATTCGCGATATAACGAAGTGTTCCGCTTCAAGTACAACTTCGCTATATCGATCGAGACAAGAAAGAGGAAAGAAAAACAATTACAAGAGAGCGTAAGGACAAAAAGAGCGAGACGATAAACACGAAGAGAAAACAACTAGACGCACTACGAGAAAACAGAAAACAAACACCTTGAAAATAAAAGTACAGTTAGGAGAACGATACTTCACAAACAACAACACGCAGGGTAAATTCAACAGAAACGGGAGCAAAATATTTCGTAGAATTCATTATATGATGAATGCGAATAGCATTGAAGCAACATAGCTACGCATCGTATTGCCAACGCCGAAACATGTATGCGGCCGGGCTCCACTCACTCGCTCTTCCCAGTACACACGTTGCGCAATCTAGCGGCGGCACCGTAAGCACCGCGTGTGGCGTGGGTTCAATGCCGCCGAGCATTAGAGAAATTTAAAGGATCATTTGTGTCATTGTAGAGTGGCACGTGCCCAGTGGTTTATATCTAGTTATCTAATTTGTCGTTAGAGAGGTTCATTGAAAAGCAGCACAGGCCGGGTGGCACATACGCAGTGACTCACGCCGGCGCCAAAAGGTTAATGGAAGAGCGCTAGATACTCAACGCCGCATATCCGATGCCGCATCCCCAGAGACCCATGTCGGAGTTAAAAGAGTTCTTAGGTAGAGAGTGCCATATACTCAGTCACTCAAGTTGGTCTGGCGGAATTGGTTTTGAAATTTGTTCCGTCAGCACAGCAGGCCGATGCGCTACCTATTTTATTGTGGACTACCCCTGTGTCACTCATTTGGCGATGTAGAACTACGCTGCTTGCTCTTCCCGTGGCCCACCATTCCCGCATTAGGGAGTTTTAGTATAGCGGAAAACGCTTACGTTAGCGTTACCGTGCGACGCAACGCTACCGCAAAGAAAGGCTGCACTGCGCGGTGCAAGGTAATGCTTTAGAATAGCGGAACGGAGCAAAGCGCTAACGCTAACGCAAATACACTTGGGCGGCAAGTCGAGGCGGATACAGCAAACATGAGCAAACATGAGCAAACCCTCTCGCTAAGCCTACTCCGCCGCTAATCGAGAACGTATATCGAAAACAACGCCCGATTGTCACCTGTACACCGCTGTCGAAGCATCATCACACAAATCTAAAGCAAACACGAGCATTAGTGGGGAACTAATGAGCCGAACAGTGTAGGCCGACGACTCGATAGATCCGAAGTGGACGGCTGTCGCTTAACAGGCGCCGCCATCTTGCCTATAGGTACGGAATCCCTTGCATGCGTTAGCGTTGAACGCTATATTCCGGAAATAGCGTACGTACGTTCTGGCTGGCTACGTTTACGTTATACGCATGCGCAGTTTCCAGCACGCAACGCTAACGCTAACGCTGAATCCTTGCTTTTGCTGTTTTCCGCTATTCTAGAACTCCCTACTAACAGTGACTTATGAACAACAAGAAAATAAGCGTTATAAGGACTTTCTATTCTGTGGGCGGTTGAATGTTGGTTATCGCCGCTAGGAACATGAAAAATGTGTACAGGGTGTTTCACGTACTTGGGCCAAACTTTAAAAATATAAAAAATGCCACGTAGCTGGCCAGAACCAAGGTAATGTTGTTTGCCGTCGCTTGGAGATGCACAAATTATTTTAGTCTTATTTAAATAATCAACTTCAAAAATATTATAATTACATTAAAAGTGTCAATTAAAAAGTTGTACAGCAACATGAAAAATTACCGATACAGCTTTCTGTTGCTGAATACGTGCTACATAAAAGCGTTTTTCCGAGCGTGAAAGAAGCCCGCGAATACACGCAAAGTGCCTCGAGCGGCCAGTCGCGCGGCAATTTTGCACGTATTCGCGGGCTTCTTTCACGCTCGGAAAAACACTTCTATGTAGCACGTATCGAGCAACAGAAAGCTGTATCGGGAGTTTTTCACGTTTTCCCAGAAAACTAGGTGGGGTGATGAAGTTAGGAAATTTGCAGGCGCAAGTAGGAATGAACTAGCGCAAGAGAGGGTTAATTGGAGATCGCAGGGAAAGGACTGCGTCCTGCAGTGAACATAAATATAGGCTGATGATGATGATGATGATGTAATTAGGTGGAATGCGAAAAGTATTCTGTTCATCTCCAAGCGACGGCAAACAACATTACCTTGGTTCTGTATAGCTACGTGGCATTTTCACATGCCAAAGTTACGTGAAGCACCCTGTATGCTGCCGGTTGATTTTACGTGGAATTCGAAACACGATACAACTGAGGAGTTTGAGGCATGTAGCGCGAAGGAATTTTCAAAAGAAACAGCAAGTCAGCCAGGACTAAGTCGGCAACGAAGTAATGGCAGTGGCGACAATCTAACAGTATTAGAAGAAGGTGCAGTGCTGGTGTCCACGTGGGCCACGTAATTTTTTTTTTTGCGGTTAAGATAGATTACATTGTATCGTCAAGGAGCGAAAAACCTGAACGCGGCAATATTTATTTATTTATTTATTTACTTATTATTTCGATAGCTATTACATGGACACTCCAGGCATATTTTTACCGTTGTCGTCGGCGTCGCCGTGGTGCTCCGTATAAATTCCAAGGGTGATACCATCGTCGCCTCGCGCCGTATGCTATATATGCGAGTGAAAGCATGCGAGGGTGAGCCGACGGTGGCGGCTCAATCTCGCGCGCGCGAAGGAGGAAAGCGGGGAGGTACTGCGCCATCTCCCGTCGCGCGATGGGCACGGATGGAGAGAAGGGAAGGGGGGGGGGGGCAGAAGTTTTGCTCCGGCGGCTTCGGTTTCGGAGCGGAATTAAAGAAGTGAAAATGGAAGTTTCACCTTCATTTTCCTTTATAAGAAACATTATCTTACGACAAAATTAAGGAACATAACGTTTTTAAAGACTACTTTATCAGTATAAACGGAATTTGTGTTTCTCTTTAGTGCCCTTTTAATCATCAATATCATTGTGGTTTTGGCACGTATGACCCCATAATTTAATTAAATTTTGCTCAAAACATGGATTCGGGCCCCACGGTGGGCGCCAGAATGTGGGACCAGCTTGCTGTTTCCCTTCCGAAGCACCTAGGCGGGGCAGAACAAATGTGATAGAAAGTTTACGTACACACAACGAGTGTTTTACAGCCGGCCACTTAACACCCCAAATGCGCGCGCGCATCGTAGTTATGTCGTCGCACACGACTCCAGGCGCAACTCCGATAGCGGTGATGGGCCGAGTGCGCAGGGTGTCCACGAGGTGGAATTCTACAACTTATAGGCCTCAGGAATCGCAACTCTCGCAGATCATGTTAGTGGTCCGCTACGACCACATATATTAGCCCAGAGACGTGCCGTATCTCAGACAAACACTGGGAGACATAGATGGCAGCATACGATGGTGGCGGCGACATTTCCCCGCGCGTGGCTTAAACAAAGGTATGCATGCAAATTTTATTCATTGTATTATAACGAACTTCAGTATTTTATTAATTGCTGGTATGAACGTGTCTACGGTGGCAGATATATTCGACTGGAAAATTATTTTTGTCGCTTTATTTGGAATTGTCAGCGCTACACATCAATGTTTTTCTTTCTTTCTCTTTTTTTAAGTTGTGGTTTGTCTCAGCACCTCCAGGTGTCGCCATTCACTATACCGTGCTTCTATGTGATACGTCTCCTGGTAATCGGGTATATGTCTATGCTAGTAGGCCATCACTACGGTTATATCTCTCAATTGGTGAGGTCGGAATGCAGAGGCTGCCATGCGGTATTGGTCAAATAATAAATTAAAAAGTCACAGGCCTGCGCGGCACACGCTGCACAGTCCACAGCGTAAGCTGGTGCAGCGGCTCTAGAGTATCTCCAATTGGGCACCACGCACAACAGGGTCTTCGCGGCAGTCTGTTCGCCTCGTTTTGACGAGAACGATCTGAACTGTCCGCCCGGCGTCGACGGCGAGCTGCGGCTTGTAATGCTCTCTGCACAGCAGTCTGCTGAGCCCTATCAAGCCATACAAATGCAACTCACATGTCGGGCACGCTGCGTTTGCAGGCATCTTAACTAGATGGCGCCACCATACTGGCGTAGACTGGGGATTGCGTTTTTTTTATTGCGCGCCTCGTCTGAATGGCATCTCGTCGTCCTCGCCTGCGCTCGATGCGTTTGCAGGCGCCTTAACTAGATGGCGCCACCATACTGGCTGAGGCTCGGATCGTCTGCGCCTGTTTTAAAGGGTTTTTCCGCGCCCGATAGCAAGTGCTTGCGTGGCTCAGTGGGTGAAGTGGTGCTGTCGTATTGGATGTTGAATGTGCGTTTTTCACAGCAGTATCTGTCCACTCGTTACAAAGAAAAAATTGTACAGAGATCTTGTGGACACGATGCTCCCTGTACCTTTGTACCGTTCGCCACACCGTGGAGGCCCCGGACAGGACGTTCTAAAGAGTGTGAAGAAAATGCCAGTACGGCCATCAAATAAGTCCTTCTTCTTCCAATTACATACAAACACACTTCCCATTAAGACCTGGCTTCATAGCAAGGGTATTTTCATCCCCTGGAACACCAACTGCTTTTTATGTAAAAACCAGAAACAATAGAACATGTTTTCCTAGATTGCTGGGACCCCATCTTTCACTGGGACGTTCTGCAGAGAACGCTGAAGAAACAGTTACCCCTGGACCCGTATGGAATTCGCTTTTTGCCAGTGGATACTTCAGAGGAAGTACCGTATGACCTCACTATGGTCCTGGGCCTCCACGCTATGTGGAAAACTCGCATGCAATTTGAACATGCAGACATCGTTGTGATACCGGTGCGAGAACACTTCATTGAGAGTGTAGTTTACGTGAGAGACGCGTACAAAGCACAGCCTGATCCACCACAATGGATGTCTGTACTGCATGAACTGGTGTCGCTGAAAAGATTTCAGTGCTGTGTTGGCCAAAGTGTGGCTCGCACGTTTTATCCTTTGTAACCCTTGATTTTGTACATCGAAGACGGCAATAAAGAAAAAAAATTGCGTGGCTCAGTGGTAGAGTATCTGGCTCCCACGCAGCGGGCGGGGGTTCGATCCCGGCGGGAACCGGGTACTTTGTCGCATTTACAGTGGTAGCGATTACGTTCGCCGGACGCCGTCGGCGGCGGCGGCAGCGGCGGCGGACACCATCGCGAACCGAAACGGCTATGGGAATGAGCCCATAACAGCTTACGCTGTAATAACGGGGGCGAAGACACAAAGTTCGTGTGAGGGTCAATCACAGAAACCGATGAACCAGGTCACTGGTAGCTTTCACAAAATTATAATAATAAGAGTTGTGTATATGCTTCCCGAAAACGTTTTACGCGCTATTTGACAAATATTACCGTAGTGCATTGCTCCGGTCTTCCCTGCGAAAGTACAGGGCCGCGTTCTTTTTGTAGTGTGTTCAAAATTTTCTTTACTGTTCTCAATAGAAAGATTTAGCACACGGCCCATGTCCAGTTATGTTATATGGCATTAGGAGTGGACTTTCAATCACATGGGGTAATCGGATAGTAGGCATAAAGCTTCACATGCTTGAGGTACATGGTAAAGGATTATAACTTGCAAGTGGCAAGTTATAACTACCTATATATATAACTGTAACTACCTTCACAGGAGGAATTGTGAAGGTAGTTTTTCCCGCGATAATATGACAGAGCAATTACTGTTTGTTGGGGTAATGATTCTAAAGTTGGCGTGTTAACTAGCGCTTGCTTGTTTCCAGCAAGCTTCCCTTTTGTACGAATGCCTACAGATTGCGACAGCAGCGCTATGCATTGCGTACATATGGCAAGAAATGAATGAATGAATCTAGGAACCAGTCTCCAGCCGCAATACTTTCACTCTATAATGCATGAAAGCCCACTACAAAGAGTGCAGATGCACTCTACTTAACGGAGTTAGTAGTTAATCACTATAAAGCTCATTGCTCATGACGCGCACATTGGTCTGTGTAGTAAAGTCTATACTGCATTTGCATCCAGACTGAGACTTGCGATTGTTACTGACCAGCGGCTCTTTATCGCTATATCGCGATACGTAGACCGGGCACCTTTTGATCTCGCGTTATCACCCTGCTTTTCCGATAGGGGACGCAGGAAAGCAAAAACAGAGAACAGAGGGAAAATAGAGTGTCTGTCTCTCGTCTTCAAACCGTGCCACTCCTCAGTTATTTTCCTTCGCAGTCGTGAGCAACGGTGCTCTATTACGAGCCCCACAAAAAACGCCCACACGCATAAATCTACGACAGCCAACCGCGTGACGTGCACATCCCCCTTCCGCAGAATCTGCAGCTCGCTTACGTGGTATACTCAACCATACACGCAGCACACACACACGCACACAAAAAGAAAGAACACTCCCGTAGATACGAACAACACGCGTGTATGAACCATGCTCAATTACACAGCAGCCGGTGGGCGAGGGCTCTCCAACGCGCCCCCCGTAATAAGCGCCGAGCGAACGCCCGCCCGAACGAGGTAAGCACACTGCAGCGTACTGGATAAAAAAGAGATAAAAAGATACTACGAGGAAGAGGACGAAAAGGAGGAGGAGGGTGGCAGGAACAACCGCTAAGGTTCATCTTTCTACTCATCTCACCGAAGTGACCGACGTGTCAGACCGTGCACAGAAGGCCACGATCGGCCCACTTACGGGCCACCCCTACTGAGGAACGGGAGTAGACGAAGACAAAAATCGACGACGATAATATGTAGAAGACGACGAAGAAGTAAAAAAGTAGCTGCTCTGCGTATCACAGCGACGGTCTGTCACGTTTTCGGGTGGGGGGGGGGGGGGGGGGGGGGGGGGCTGCAGCTCGTGTAGGATGGGGCGGTCGCCAATCGCACGGGGAGCAGTTCCGACACCATTACGCCAATCAGGCTCGGCCATCTCATCGACTTGGTCGGGCTGTGCAGTGCGTACTATACGATCGTTCCCGAATGATCGCTTGTTTCATTGCCCACCGCTCTGCGCTTTGTTGTTGCTGCTAAGCCGTTTAGCCGCGTCTTGTTCGGCTGCGTGTAACGACGTGATTGGGGGTCACCTTAGCCGCGTGCTTTGAGCGTCGTGGGCCGTTGCTTCGGAATGGCGTAGTTGTTTGGTTTCGGCCGTGGCGTCGGGTGAGCATTGGGCTTGGTCGAAACGAGTCGGACGGCCGTCTCAGCGGAAGGGTTGAGCTGGCGCGGAGACGCTGCCCGGTGCAATTGCCGAGAGACAATAGGCGATGGATAGACAAGCCATACATCCCGTCTGTCTGCGTTGCTGTTGCGTTCGCGCGCGAGAAGCGACTGGATCACTTCCGCATCTGCTGTTGACCTACGCAGTGGCCATGGCAGCGACAAAGCCCGCGTGCCTGCAGCGGATAGGCTGACTGTATCTTGCGATCCATGGGCACATTTTTCAAAAAAAAATTTTTTTTTGCGTGTGCAGCGTTTTGCAACTTCTAATGAGTGCGTTAAGGAGGATAAAGGAAATACATGGAATTCTGTATATAGTGGAGGATTGGCGTATGTTTTCTATAAACGGTGAAATCGAAAGCCCTACCTTCTTTTCGATTTTTACTACCACACTATGAGCAACACGAGAACAGGGTGAGAGCAGGAGTCAACGTTTCGACAAGTCCCCTTGTCGAAACGTTGGCTCCTGCCGTCACCTTGTTTTCATGTTGCTCATCGTCTTGAATTTCTATCTGCCGCATTCCCTGTGTTTTCCCTGGATTACTACTACACTGTGTAGTCCATTACCTCATAATGACGTCACGGATTTGTCGATTACATTCGCCTATTCGGCAGCTATTGCGTTGAAACTACCGCGAGTACGAGCAAATTAATTTCAAATTACAAAAAAAGTCATAGTTTTTAAGGGCTTGTGCTTAGGTCCAGTTAATTTCTTTAATATGAACTACTTTGGATACTAGAAAAACCAAACACAGCTTAACAAGTTTTATAACCCTTACTGAGTCACAACATTCCAAATATAAAAATATCCAAAGTTGGAATCTGTGATGCAACCATGACGCGCCGGCGTTGGAGCCTACGCACGAAATTCAAAACATGTAACTTTGACTAACATTTTCTGTACCTGCTACCGCAAAATTAACGAAAATGAAGTTTAAAACACATGCTCTAGCACTCTAAACTAATTTACCATTTCTCTTTAGTGTCCCATTAGCGGAATGAAAGAGAAAATTTTGGGGGTGGGGTAACACGTTGGATAGCCTCACAGGGCGCCCCAAAGCACCATGAGTGCCCGAATTCCTACATGCCTGCATGAAACAGTGCACGTGCTTTCGAATACCCGTGCTACGCAATGTGACACAACCGATGATCACCTCAAAAAGGTAGTTGACGCACACATGATAGAAGTACACGTGTGATTGTGGCATAATGTTTAATGCATCTTGCTGCTGTGCTTGGGAAGCGAGGTCCAATCCGACCATAGCAAACGTAATTACAATACACTTAAAATTACCACGCGACTGGCCACTACGGAAACTTTGCGTGCATTCGCGGGCTTCTTTCAAGCTCGGAAAAGCACTTTTATGTCGCACGTATTCAGCAAAAAAAAAAAAGGAAGCTGTATCGGGAGTTTCTCATGTTGCGCTGCAATTTTCTCATTGACACGTTTCATCTAAATATATGATTTGAGACTAATTATGTAATTAGGCGGAATGCAAAAATAATCTCAGTAACTCCAAGTAACGGCAAACAACATTACCTTGGTTCCTTCCATCTACGTGGCACTTGCATATTTTTAAAACTTGGTGCATGATAGTTGGGGCACCCTGCATATATATATATATATATATATATATATATATATATATATATATATATATATATCCCACATATGCCTTCAGGTAGCATATGTGGGTTTATTGACCAGTTGCCAACACCCAAAAAAGATCACGTGCTCGTGACGCCTGCGGCAGAAAGGATGTTCCACATCCGCCCCAAGGTTTGTGAGTGGTGGCGCTGGCTAACACTACCAGGGTTAGTTCTAGTTGTAAAACATAAATACCCCAGAAAGTGGATGGGAAAACAGTTCCGCGGTAGCTCAATGGTGAGAGCATCGCACGCGTAATGCGAAGACGTGGGTTCGTTCCCCACCTGCGGATAGTTGTTTTTTCATCCATTTTCATTTCCATTAATTTCAATCAGTAAGTACAAGTAATTCCCCCTATGTTGTCCTTGGTGTTAATGTTTGTTGGCTTCTTATGATATGATATATATATATATATATATATATATATATATGTGTGTGTGTGTGTGTGTGTGTGTGTGCTGGCTAGTGGCATCATTTATTTATTAAAGCACGTAGCTTTCTGCAAGCGTTCGTCCATTCGCTTACAGTGGCAATCATCGATGGTTTCTTTACATTTTGTACCCTCGACATTCAGTGTTGGTTGGTAACAACTTTATCGAGGTCCTGCAGAGTTAGTGTTCAGAGGGAAATTTGTAATGTGGCACAAGCACACCTGTATTAAGGATCACCTTCAATGAGCCGCGCTCCAAAACGTACCCTTGGAACTGTGCCACATACTCGGCTATACGGGGTAGACTACGCCCATGGACTTCATGCATATAATGTATTGTTGCATCCTGGTGCTATTGTGTCATCGTCTTGTGTCGCAAAATTCTGATGGCGATTTAGCGAAATAATCTTTTTCTAAGGAACTTCTGCTGGGTAGATTGGTGGGAATTTACAATATATATAATTTTTTTAACGGCCCCAAACAGACACCACACATAAAACACGACGAACACAAGCGCTCACGTGGGTCATGTTATCTGTGTCAAGTTTATTTTCGAAGATAATGTATAATAATCGTTTTCCAAGCAGTGAATGCACGTCGCACAACCACGTAGTTACGTTTAACAAGCAGCCCGGTGATGTTTGGATCACGACATTCGAGGCGAAGTGTTCTATACCATCTACTTGTCTCTCGCGCGATGTCTGTTACTCTGTGGGTACTAGATGAGATTACCAGAGCCATTACTAAAACATGTCAGCAACACCACTTCAGCTACCAGGAAGACATTCTCGGGGCAACAGACAGTTATACAAATCAGGCAAAGAGGTCAAGCGAAGCGCGATCTGTGTTTGTACACACCGTGGCGTAGCGACCGTAACGACCGTCCATCCCACACTGCATCGCTTACCCAAGCACTGATGGCGTTTCTATTGCACTCATGTACGAAGCTCACTGCAATCAATGCGCACCGATCCGAGTGTCTTCTTTCTTCTGACACGAGCGCCGGCTCCTTTGAAGTGCAATCAGACATAAGCATCGCGTGGAATCTTAGACATTACCGGCCGGCCAATCTTGAGCTTCCGTGTTCATAGTGTACTCACTGCACGCGACGTGGCACTATATTATTACTGGAAGCTGGATTACACGACCTTCTTTCTTTATTTACCGTGTGCAGACAGCAAGTAGTTTCGCATTAACCTTACTGTAGACGAAAATCTAGCGTCTACATGCACCATGTCAACGGCGGCTAAATCAGCGGAAGAAAGATAAGATAGAAATATTAGAGTAAACTTTGTTCCTCTGGCTTCGGAACATCCTCGTGGCTTCTTACGTTAACGACATTGAAGATGAATTATCATGGGAATTATGTTGAATAACAATTATTAGCATTGAGCTATAACTGATTTTTCTCGACTGTCTCCAGAACATTACGGGGGAAAATACAGTGGACATCGAAAGTAATTTACCAAGGTTTATGGTCCGATTCTCTCAATATATAGCGAGTAGCATATCGTCAGGTGCCGAAATTGATCAATTTATTTTAAATAATCACCACCCAAGCACTCCGTACAGATGGTTAACCAGTGAAGCTGAAACGTATGGTCCCGGTGTTTATCACTGGGTTAGTCCTGACGGTCCCTTAAAGTCTTCCTCGATTATTGTTTACGTCTTTGTGTTTCTTAATGAGGTTACACACACGTTAGGTTGCGACGGAGAGAACGACGTCACGGACGGTATGAACGCAGTCCGGCGTTGTCGCATTGCCACTTGCGATTCTTCAAAATGAAATTGCTCCAAATTAAATGTCTTTCACGTAAGACAATGAATGGCTCATACCCCCTTAAGAAAAAGCCTATGCCCCCGTGAACGCGGCCTCCTCATTACGACGACCGAAGAAAAGTGAAATTCTACGCTGGAATGATGAGCGGCAACAGAGCCAGCTGTGGAAGAAGACGACGACGCTCGAGCCATTGCTGATGATGACAGCTATTGCGCTCAACGGACGGACAGATTTTGGTTTCGCCTAGCCATATACAGCTTTGCTGTAGAACAAATAAATAGAGAGAGAGAGAGAAGAACTTTATTTCCGGCAGATTGCTGGGCTGGGTTCCCACCTAGGAGCCAGCGGAGAGACCGTGTCTCCCGGCAGCTTCCTCGGCCTGCTGGATAGCCCACAGTTGCTGGTCCAGGCCTGAACTGAGCAGCGCAGTCCCCCAACGCGCCCGAAGGCCCTCATTGGAGGCCGCGACCCCAGTATTGCTGATTAATGCTGGACATGCCCATAGGATGTGATCTAGTGTGGCTCTGGTGTTACAATACTGGCATAAATTGGTTGTATATAATTCGGGGTATATATGGTTCAGCATGACAGGGTTCGTGTATGTTCGTGTTTGTAGCTGCCGCCATTGAACGGACTGGGCCCGATTGAGCTTGGGGTGAGGCGGTGGATACTCACGCCTTTGCATTCGATAATGTTGAGTAATGTCACAGAATTTAGTGAGCCGATCGTCCCATTCCCACACCACCGCGGAGGTGTCTGTTCGGGTGGCTGCTTCTTCGAACGCGGCTCGGAACGTGAGACCTCGAACCACGTTGTGGGCCACCTCGTTTGGACTGAACTCCGGTTGATCTAGAGGTGTGTGGGCTGGAATCCAGAGGATTTGTACGCATTTGTCTGCCTCATAAGTTTTGCCTGTATTAAGGATAGTATTAATAAATTCAGAGCCGAAAACTTTTTCCGCCTGACGGAATGTTTTGAGGCAAACACACAGCATTTTGATATTATGTGAGGTCCTGTCCTCTCAAGTTGTCGATGAATGCTTATGGCCGGCGGGACCCGCAGTATTAGTGGTTGGAAGTGTTGACTTGACTTGACTGACTTGACTTCACCGACTTCACTGACTTGACAGACGCGCCTGCTATATTCTTATGGTGTGGGCAGAGGCTTTTATTTTTATTCATTTATGCCTCACAATAACAAATGACTTGACAGATGGACGGACGGACGGACGGATGCATCGAATGACCGACGGCCGGCGGACATTTATTGGCCAGGAGTCTGAAACCACACTACAGGAGCACGGTCCATGCTCTCTCGACGAAGATTTACTGGCGTATAGAAAAACCACGCGCTGTCCGTAATTCCCACGGTGACAAACTATAGCAGCGCCATGTATTCCTGTAGTAAACGCAGTACGAAAATCTACGCGACCGCTACAGCGCTCATTGTACGGGCTTCCAGCAGCACGCGGCGTCATTCCCGGGCGTTATGCAACGGCTGACCTCTAACGACGTGATCCGGCTCATTATCAACGGGAAACGAATTCGTGCTTGACCCCGGGCAGCGCTCGCACGCGTGCGCGCAGGACGTGACGACCCCCACTGTTCCTGTCTCGTATTGCGGTGCTTTTTTTTTTCCTTCTTGATTTACTATCCGGTGTTCGCTCTTTCATATTCATTCACTCGACCTGCCCTGCCGCTAACGGCTTCCTACAGCGATTTCTGGTTTGTTTTTCTTCTGGGATTCCACCGCCTCAGACATGCCCTCACAGAAAAAGAAAAAAAAAAGAAAAAATATTGCGGGCTAAAGAAACTTTATCTGAGCGCTACTTGAAGTTCATTCACTGTTCCTTGTGCTATGTACGGCACATACTATAAAGGGGCCAAAAGGAACACCGGCTAGGAAAAAAGACACAGACTGTCTCGAAAAAGTGTTTCGTAAGCTTGTGTCTTCCTTTACAGTCAGTGTTCGTGTTGTCTCCGTTTGCGTGTGCCGTACATATGACAAGGAAGATGAACGTTCACAAACTAGCCCAATTCGTCGCTCTGTTTAGCACTACTGCAAGCATGAACGGTTTTGCTTACATACTTGGCGCCATTTTTTTGTTGCAGAATATTAGCGGAGGTGGAAGCTGGAAATGTGTGACTTTAACTAAATTATTGTTTCGGTGTGTAGATTTGATAATTAGCTGTTGTGATTGCGGAATCGCAACTGCTTAGTGTTCAAAGCATGCCTACTTATTTGAAATTCTGGGACTGTAGCACCGGTTTCAAGATTTTGCCCCCAAATTGTGCGATAAAATGCATTGGTGTTACGTAGTTTTATGCAGCAGTTCGCAAAAAGGACCTATTGTGGGTCTATAGCCAGTGCTACGCCAAAGTATTCGTCTCCAACTCTACCCGTCAAATATCTTGAAACCGGAACTAATTTTAGTGGCCGTGCGTGCGGCTGTGACTGGCTTCGACTACGTAGTGGAAACATGTACACTGACGCAATGATTTGTGAAGGGTTCTTTACTATTAGAAAAGTTTGTTAGTTAATCAGTAATTGTAACAATTTACTGACGTCTGCCGCTGCCAACAATGTGTCATCGAAAAAGTAAAAGAACAGCATTAATTACTTGCATTGCGACGTGTTAAACAAAATGGCTTTTTTGAAGCGGACAGCTTCTCTTGCTGCAAAATCAGCAACTCTTGTGTAAATATACATATACATTCCTAGTAGTGAATAGGTGCCAATCTGTGGCCACTAGCGATAGCCGATCCCATTACCAAGTCATCGTTGGCATAAACAAACAAAAGGGAAAAAATACGTGATTGCGCAGCTGACGAAAGATACCACATGCCGTTTAGGTGGCTGCTATAAATCACTGCGGTATCCATGAAAAGGACCTATGGCTCGTTTCCGCTGTTACCGCAGCGAATGTTTAAAAGAAATGCACGAACCGGTTTAAAGGCATTTTGCGACAAGCACGTCCTACTAAATGCTTTGAAATTTGGCCCCTGTTTTATGTTTACCTACTCGTCATGCTCGGCGATTAGCAAATAGTTTTTTTTTTCCTTAATTTAAGCAGATCTGAGCCGAAACACAGAAGTGGTTTCCTTGGCCCCTTGAACAAATACTTATGAAAGGACTTATAGTTGAACCGAAAAATCAGTAGAAGCTGCTGAAAAAGAAGGCAGTTTAAATATTATTTATTGCAGTGCAGACTTGCCTTCAACCATTATGTTTAGTATGCAGGATATGTGTGTTGTAAGGGCTGTTATTAGAGTATGAATTTAATCAGTGTTTTGCTCTGTGTTAACTGGCATGGCATGGCAAGAACGTTATTTTGGTCCAGAGAAACTAGGGCCCGAGGGACAAAAGCCCCCAGGCTAAGTCGGTGGCTCCTCACACGTAGGCACCGGTAGGCCAAAGGCTTTCCCGATGTCGTGAGCTCTCCGGACGGCCAGGAGTTGATCTTGGAGGACTTCGCTGGATATGTGTCGACTCCAGTCCTCCTCACTGTTGAGGTCCGAAGTCCTTTGGTTGGGGCACAGCCAGAACATATGATCAAATAGACACGGAGTGTGTCCACAACTTTTACATTCCGCGGGAAACTCCTGGTCAATTTTGTTAAGAACAAAAGGTGTAGGATAAGATTTAGTTTGAAGCATTCTTAATGTGACTTCCTGAGCTCTGCTCAGCTTCTGATGGGGGGGAGGAAAAAACCTCCTGCCGTCCCTATAGTGTGAAGCGATTTCGTGAAAAGTGCTAAGTGGGTCTTTGTAGGAGCCACAGTCATCCTGGAGCAGTTCCCGATCTGATGCGCGGCATGTGAGATCTCGCACAGCAGAGTGAGCTTGCTCGTTAGGATTGCAGCCATTGAGGCTGACCGAGCGGCCCTGATGAGCCGGAAACCAGGCTAAGTGTGAGCTATCCGGTTGCTGGTAATTATGAGTATTAATACTGTGCATAAGTAACTTGTGTGCTTCCATTGAGACGAAGCCGGCGGAGTAGTTTCTAATAGCTGTACGGGAATCGGAGAAAATCGTGGAGCACCTCATTGTAGTTGCAAGTGCTATGCTTGCTTCTTCAGCGGCATGAATGGAGCTCGTTCTTAGTGAACTGTGCTAACTTAGTGAACTGTTCTTAGAAACTGTGTTAACTGTTTTCATGTACAGCCAGCGATCACATCTTATCGTGGCAGTGGAAGTCAGTTTACAGTAGGAGACATGAGCGTTTTTCTTACAAGTCTCAACGAGTCATATTAAGTGGGAGGCATTTGCTTCCAATTGTCACGTCCCCGACCTTGCGTTCCATAACGTCCACCCTGTCAAGGTTCCTGTTTCATTTCAAAGCAATCGTCCCAGCCAGCCACTGTCTTGCTCCTGAACACTGTGGAGGGCATTCGGCTAACTCAATATGTGAGGTCAGGGAAAGCGCTAATTACGCGGAGAAACGAGCAATAATTTATGCATAGCCTTCACCGAGAGTTCGCGAGCGAATGAGTCTGAACCGGACTGTAATGAAGTCGTCAAGCAGTGGCTTGCTATAGGCCACCCCAGTAAGGTCACAAGAAGCGGTAGCCTGACGCTTCTTCAGGATCGTAGGCATGGTAATCGCCATGATTATAGATATATCAGCAAAGAATTATGCGTGCACAGAACTTCGGAGGTTCATTTAACTAACAGCAGTAGTTTTTGGGAAGAGTACCTCTACTCACTGTCGGTAGTACAGCTCTCGGGAAGTCTTTGTAATTGATGATACCATTGCGAAAGCCAGTAAGTCAATGGGTTATTTCACGAAATGCTTAGCAAGCGATGTTTTGTGACTGAAAGCGTTTCAATGGCTTAGCGGCTATAACATTGCTCTGCTAAGCACGAGGTCGCGGGATCAAATTGCGGACACGGCGGCCGCATTTCGATGGGGGAGAAATGCAAAAACGCCCCTGTACCGTGCATTGGGTGTGCGCTAAAGAACCCCGGGGGTCAAAATTATACCGGGGTCCTCTACTACGACTTGCCTCATGATCAGATCATGGTTTTGGCACGTAAAACACCAGAATCTTTCCGAAAGAAATCCGATAATATTCGCCAAGTGGAATGCGCTGAACGGGGGGCAAGGTGAGGGTGCGGTGACATAGTGGCGCTGCCGGCACTTTGATTTTCTGAGAAAGTATTGCTGCCTCTTCCGAAAAATCACGATAATGAGAATAGAGGTAAATTCATCATCTTCGGGCTACAGCAATCAGTCCAATTAACGACGAAAGCCTCTCCTAGCGATCAATAATTAGTCCTTCTTGGGCCAACCGACTCCCAGTCCCACGCATGCAAATTTCCAAATTTGATGCGAGATGGCCAGAACTTGTACCCTCGAACTTGACTACTGATAAGTTTTGTTGCCCTTAAGTGAGGGCTACGCCTCGAGTTGGTGGCTACCGTTCACGAATGAGCTCAACTGGATGGTTAGTATTCATGTTTCCAGCGTGAATGTCGTGACACAATGTCCACCATCTACTTTGGACGTGTCCTGGCACAAAGACAATTCGCGAAAGTGTTCTTAAAAGTGTGAAATTGAACAGTAATCAAGTAGAAGACTATAAAACATGGATTATGGACAACACGTTGTATAGGTCACTGTTGTAGTATCTTTATGAAACGGGTGTACATGCGTATATTTAACTCCATTATGACATTATACCACCTGCTAACCCACGCGAGAAAAAAAGAAAGAAATATACATGTAGTGGCGTACTTCCTGTTTCCTCTCAGTGCCGGCGAACCATGTTGAAAATAACATTTATGCCAGATAAACTTACCCAATTCATTCGTTTACATAAAGTATGTGTTGCAGGACTGACAGTTTTCACAATCGCTATCACTTTGTGAGGTGCAGTTGATGATCCCATAAAGATGCCAGCACCACATCGAAATAAATTTTCGTTGAGCTGGGAAACTTCTTCTTTCTGGGATTTTACGTGCCAAAACCAGTTCTGATTATGAGGCACGCCGTAGTGGAGGGCTCCGGATGAACGGGTTAAAGGTTGTATGTGGGGGAGTCGGAGCTTTTCGTCGTAGCAAAATTTTATGTCTATAATGCTTGCGGTAATATCCGAGCACGTTTACTTTACGTAATATCCTCCACGCCATGTGAGAGGTGGCTGTTTTTTTTTTTTTTTTTTTTTTTTTTTTTTTTTTTTTTTTTTTTTTTTTTTTTACAGTTCGTGATCTTTTCCATAACAGCATAATTCAGTTCGTCGCAGAACAAGGGCCTGCCGCATAGACGTCTATTTTACTGCTGCGCCGCGCCAACTGAACTCGCCTCAGACGCGTAAACCATCTAGTCTCATCACCTCAAAAATCCTAGGCCACTACAATTGTCTGCTTTTTCCTTGATAGCCACTCTGTTAGCCTATTGCACCAGCGGCGGTATCCGTTCCACGCATGACACGTTCCCTACAATCGCCGCACTCCTTTCCCTAATTTCATTACGATGTTATCACCTCCCGCTCTTTCTCAAACAATTCTGCTCCAATTCTACGCGCCAACAACTTGCCGCGACCTTACAGTGTCCTCACTAATACCCGCCCTCACGACGGTCAACTTCCACAAAAGCAAACGCGTGACTCGCACACGTGTCTCGCACTCGCTCACGTCTGCGCGCGCGTCACGCACAGTGGCGGTGCACGCAAAGGCACGACACGGTACCTCTTAGTGCGGCCAAAACTCCCGTGACACTTTTCGTGCACGAGTCGTGAAGCCCCCGGAGCACGCCGTCGTCGTACGTATACATCGCCACGCGGCGCTGTTTCTGTCCAGCGTGCGCGTTCGTTGCGTGCACGCTGATGCTTCCAGTGGTCGAGGTCGCTCTGTATGCAGCCCCGTCGGTCTTGTCTCTGTACTCTCTTCCTCTACGGAGTGTTCCACTTTTTTTTTTTTTTTTTTTTTTTTTTTGGCTCGCGTCGTCGCTTCCTCACTGCGAAGCGAGCGATGTCGGGGATGAGCCTGGACACGCACGGACCAGCGAGACATCAAGGCCGACCGGACCATCGCTGAGGCCCAGCCGGGAAACGTGAGGGTGCGGGTAAGGAGGAGGGAACGAGGAACCTTGATTTGCTGTTGACCGTGCATAGCGCCTTATCGAAGCGGGGCGAGATACATCGAGCGCCACTAGACCGTCTGCAGCTGGAGACGACGCATCGGGCTCCACTATACCAACTTGAAAATTTAGATGACTGCAGTTGGAGGGGAGGGTGTTGGAGGGGGAGGCCGTGTTTTCGCGCTGTAGCTTCGGGCTTCCTTGAACACGTGAGTGAAACACTTAATTAAAGTGTTAAAATAGAAAATAAAACTTGTCGTACTGGCATCACTATGGTCAACCAGCGGCGGAAATTGGCGCGCCAACCGGAGCATCAAACACACAACTTAGCACGGGAAACAAAAAAAAAAAGCTGTTCTCACAAGCACATGCTGCGATTTCGCATCAGCATATTCAGAGCTCATCTTGAGGCGCTTATGTCCAGCTCCTGAACTGACTTGGCAGCCTGCTTCACTAGAACATAGAAGTGCACGCTCTCCTTGTAACGCGTGATCACGGGGAGAGCCTTGGCTGGCAAAATTAATTCAATTCTGAGGTCTCACGTGCCAAAACCACAATATGGTATGCGAGGTGCGCCGCAGCGGGAGACTCAGGTGTAATTTCGACCCTCTGTGCTTGTTTAACGTGCAGCCAATACACGGAACACGATCGTTCTTGGTCCCCATCGGAACACGGCCACCGCGCTGGGAAACGAACCCGCGACCTCGTGCTTAGCGACCTCGCACAGCGCCATGGACAGCCGCTAAGCCAGCACGACGGGTAGCGTGGCTGGCGGCCGCATGCTAAAGCAAACGTTGGTGGGCCGGCATAACGTAAGACTATGCCAATCTGTTTTTATTCCAAATCGGCAATTAGCCCTCCTGTGATAGGCTAAAACCGTGATAGGTCAAAACGGCTTCATGATAGGTCAAAACCTATCACGGAGGGCTAATGGCCGATTTGGAATAAAAACAGATTGGAAACGTTTTACGTTATACCGGCCCAGTGCGTACTGTTATCACTTATGATGTCCTGCCGTTTTCGTGCCCTTCCTACCGGATAGTATATACTTATAATAGCGCGCTCTAGCTGCCGTAACGTCTCCTGGTGCATCGCTGGTTCTCTATGGTAATATCAGTACAATCTCAAGAAATGCGTAAAGCAAGCTAAGCGAACAAAAGAAACGCCTAGATGGCAAGGCGAGCCTCTCACACTCCATCGACAAGAATATCCCTCGTGGCCCGATCTTAAATAATTAAATTGCGAGGTTTTACGTACCAAAACCACGATACGAATATGAGGAACGCCGGAGCAGCGGACTCCAGATTAATATGACCACCTAGCGTTTTGTAACGTGCACCCAGTGCACCGTTACACGGACGTTCTTGCATTTCGCTCCCAAGGAAATGTCGCCGCTGCTGCCGGGATTTCATCCCGCGCCCTCGCGCTTAACACCGCAAAGCCAAAGCCACTACACGCCACCCCGGCTGGCATGGCCCCTACCTAACTTGATAGGAAAACAAAAATCCGCCAAATGTTGTGCAACTTTTGACGCTTATCGCAGAAAACCAAAACGTTTTCTGTCTTCGCGGTGCTTAATACATATAAAACAGCTCGCTCGAAAAGCGGACCGTCCCCTCGGGGAAATCTGCCTTCACTGCCATCTGACGACTGCTCAAGGAGGAACATCTGAGACGGCAAAGTGCCACTTTGATTGATTGTTGGTTCTTACGGAGGCTTCTGATGACGTTTCTGCTAATCGACGTCACTGCTGACGCTGCTATGAAATCGCGCTGCAAAGGACCGTGTTCGCACTCCCGCGCAGCTTGCTCAGGTCACGGTCATTTGAGGCGTGTGCAGCACCTTTCACTGTATGTTGTCCGATATGAATAATATGAGGTTTCGCTGGCACGGACACAGCTAGAGGACGATCGAACGCTTGGTGGGCCGTACGTATGCAACTATTTACTGTAAGATAATGTAAGCTAATGAACAGAGCCTATAAACACCCCTTGGGCTAGGCTTATAAACACAGCTTCATACACTACTGTGGGGAATAATGACTTTATTGCTGGGATGCGCCATTTGCATCGTCTAAACACCAAAGATCACGGTGTTAATGAAGCAATAAAAGCGATAAACGCCCACAGACGCCTAAATAAACGACATACTGAGGGAGAAAGTAGCATAATGAAGCGGACTGCGCAAACCCATGCAAATAATTTATGGGCAACGCAAAGCCTACGCCGTCGGTTTCGCAAGACACGCAATTGCAAACGAACCGCGTAGGCCATGGTCTACTGCTACATCTCATTCGAGAAACGTTTTCACTTCATCATGCATAGAAGTTTGTTTCTATGAAGAAATTGAATTTGATAAAAAAAAGTAGGAGAGGGATTAAGGGGGCACGAATAAATAAGGATAATGACAATATCTGGTACGAATTTAAGAAGATTGTAGGTGTTCAGCCCGTACAATCACCGCAACAAAATGGTCCTCTGAGCGCTTTATAGAACGCTGCAAGAGAAGTTTTCTGTTTCAACACACAGAACACATACATTCTGCACATGCATGGATACGTTTTATCATTTATATTAAATTATATTCACACGTTTATCATATGTGTCTACTTTTTTTTTTGGCATCTTGTGCACCTCCTGGACATCAAAGTCTATGAGGTACTCTATGGTTGACGTCGAGGTATAGTAAACACAAGGCCAAATAAAACAAACCAGCAAGATTTCTTATCATGCGTGCTACATAATTACGTATGTATTTTATTAAGACCAATAAAGTTAAAAGAAGTTGCACAGATTGAAGCAAACTATCGTCGGTAGATCGAAAAAAAAAATTGCAAATCAAACTAATGCTCGTAGTGGCGTACATTAAAGGTTGCGATAGCAGCATTTCACGTGTGAACTCGGACCGGAGCAAACTGGATGCAGGGTTTAGGCTGATCCTGATGTGCCCACATCTTTCTTCGCAGCTTTAGCGGTGGTGGGCGATTTGTCATTTAGGTGAGCGACGGCTTGGGATACTTCGTTGGGTGGAAGCGATCACAGAGAAATAAAGACCTGCCCACTCTCCCCATGAAACGATTGAAAGTACTGAGCCATTAAAAGATAAATGAACTTGACAGGTTATATCGACTACTACTACTACTACTACTACTCAGCTAACACATACACGCACGCGAAATGCACCAGCATACCCCTCCATATCACCTGTAGCAGCATGCCAGCCCTATCGCTACGCTATATCCTCAATGAACTCATTATTCTCATATCTCATTAAACTCATATCCTAATTAAATATCATTAAATGTTCACCCTCTCTACATCCGGGCTAAATCTCTGGCGAGAATATTAACGAGAATAATTTCGTCACGACGCGCATTTCGTACAATGCTGATAACAATGAGTGTAACGCCCTAGTTCACACCTGCGGCGGCAACGCGTGCTGCGTGCCTGATCACCCGCACGCTTTCAACGCTACGGGCGATTACATCCACTCCTCCGCGACCTGAGATGTGCGGTCACGTTGTGATTTAAAAGTCTGAGACGGTTGTGCCCTCGACCCCTCCAGCACGCCGCTGTCGTCTTGGGGCCCACTTGCTCGCTCATCGCGTGTCCGAAAACTGAACTGCCCGGCTCGGCAAAAAAAACCATGATTACGGCTCGATAGAGTTTCCTAAAAAATGACTAAAGGGAACTAGAACTGAAGAACATGGAGAAAGTATGGAATTTTGCACTGTAATGTTCCACAGAAATATGAGGATAACACTGCTGTGCGCCAACAGTTTAACAGCCATATGGATACGATAGAAGGCAAATTGTGGTCCATACCCAAAGAAAATAATTATGAACTGCTAACGACTTGGCGACTTCCATCGGTTTTTCTTCTCTGCGAAACACGGTTGAAATGTAGGATTCCTCGCTTTTTTTTACATTGAAAGACGTTGTGGTCTATTAGGAATGTCTTCAATGTTTCATACTCAAGGGTTTCATTCGCAGAGAGAGAGAGAGAGAAGAAAGGTAAAGGAAAGACAGGGAGGTTAACCAGAGATTATATCCGGTTGGCTACCCTGTACCGGGGGAGGGGTAAAGGGATTCGACAGGAGAGATGAGAAAGAAACAATAAGTATAAAAAAGGAAAAAAAAGGAAAGAAAAGAAAATACCACGCATACCAAATACAGGCCTCACATGCGAGCACGCAACCAACGACTGACCCTGAGACACTACGTCAACCAATGCTGTCCCAACACAACCAACCTTATCAACGCTACCAACGCTACGTACGCTACGTGTCAGAGATTCCTGCAAAAAGTAGCGTGCTACTTTTTGTGGTACGCTACTTGTACTACTTCGTAGTAGTGTATACGCTGATGTTTACCGCAGCTGCAAGTGTATACGATGGATCAGCATGGAAATCCTGGGGCAGAACATAAATGTGTCTCAACTTCGGCCTTCTGGCTTCAAACGGCTTTGCGACTTTTGCAAGTTGATCATATATGTATTCAACAAAACAATGCGCCATAACTGCAACAATTCGCAATGTTTACGCATGCGCGCAGAGACTGATTGCCTTGCCGTGTTTAGAAAACTGCGGTTTCCGTGGGAATTCAGAAAGGCAGACCGCAATAAACGGCGCAGCATGGACATCTGATTCCACAAACACGAGATAAATCCAGGTACTATAGTATATGCCTATCATTTCCTTCGTAGCTGTACTTGCTACTGTGCAACAGAAAGCGAAAAAAGAACAGCGGAACGCGCTGCCAAATTGCCAGCGTGATGCTATACGGATTATGCATGTTAACTGTCCTTCGCCAAATGCCGGTAAATTGTCCATCACGCTGTAAAAAATTACCAGCGTCAACATCTCGCATTTCTGGAAACGGTTACGAGCTCCCCGGATTGCGGGCTTCAACTCCTCCATTGGGGTTGATCGCGTATCTCTTTTGGTTAAAAAGTTACTTAGCCTAATTTGCATAATTGCTAGCCTAGTTACTACATTGAGTAATTTTCAAACGTATGACTCTGTAGTAAAAGCAATCAAGAGGAAATCATTTAATTATCTCATCTTTCCTATTCTTAAGAAATTTCGAAGCGCATTTCGGGCAACACCCGGTATATGAAATCACGACAAAACTGGTTGACTTGAGCTCTAACACAAACTGCAGTAAGTGCTTAAATGTTATAGTTAAGATCTTTATCTAGGCGTGTGCTGCACTTTATATCGATCATAATCTGGCTTCAGACGGAACGCACCTACGGCTTTCTCTAGAGGCACGTTTTATAATTTTCTTTCTCTTTTTTTTTTGTCAGTCTGCGTCCCAGCTTCCCTTTTCTTCCACTGGATCTTTCACCGCACATATAAAACAAATGATGGGGGGCGAAATTCGAAAACACCCGTGTACTTAGATTTAGGTGCACGTTAAAGAACCCCAGGTGGTGCCAATTATTCCGGAGTCCCCCACTTTGGCGTGCCTCAGAATCAGATCGTGGTTTTGGCACGTAAAACGCCATAGTTAAAAAAAGAACAAATGAGTATGTATTGCTGTGTTTGGTGGGAAGATTATGTGCTGTACATTACACTTTTGATCACCAGTGCTTTCTCCCGCTGCATACGCCTAATCACGAAATTCCGATCCCGATTTGCGACTAAACCGAAATATCTCTCGATTTACGATGGTCTTGCAGCATCTTCAAGCGGAGAAAACAAGCGACAGCTACCCCCCCCCCCCCCCCTTTTTTTTTTCCTACCACAGTCGCCCTCTGCTGCTTTGAAATTGTCCGATTATCTTTTCCTGGGCTCGGATACCACTTCTCTTTTTTTATTATATTATTTCCTCAAGCACTTCATATTGCCTCTTGAAAACTAAGCACACATTATACTTCAGTGCTCTAACTTCTTGTCCCACTATAAGCGAGTTAAGCTAGGCCGGTAAATGCGAACTCTGTTTTCCTTCGGCTTCCTTCTCTCGTCCCAACCGTCACGATTATGGAGGTTGTCTTTTAAGAAGGAGAGGAGCATTGAAAAAGAGAGGCCGCAATACTCGCAGCCGTTCGAAACGTACAAAGCAACACCGCATACTACATTCGAAACGTACGTAGATTTAAAATTCGTTTACGTGTCACTATCTTCTCTTAATCCATCGTTTGTCTACACGCACACACATACACAGCTGCACGCGCGTTTCGCTCGACAAGGTTTAGGTGTTGCGTTCGAGCTCTACACATGCGGTTTTCTAACAATGTGCCGAGTTGACAGCGTGATGCACCACGAGGGGCAACTGCTGGGGACGTATTCTGCGACGACCACTTTCGGCGATACTATCGCCTCAGCCGTCAGGCGAGTGCCGATTGGATGGTTGAGCAAAACCGGACGATCTGATTGGCTGGTTGAGCACCATACGTCACGCGAAGGCGATAGTTTCGCCGAAAGCGATCGTCGCAAAATACCTCCCCTTCTGTGCAGCAGGTATAGAGCCCTGGTAGAAACCAGCAGGCGGACGTTTCGGCAACAACAACCAGCAGGTTGGCCACAACGCTGGCACGATGAGGAACGCTGGCAGCGGCCTCACAGGGGTCGCGCTTCGATGGTGCACGTCATGATGATACCGACCTAAAAAAACCATCGGCGCTTGTAAGCACCTAAAGAAGAGATTAGGTAGAGTTAGCTTGACGTTTAGTCTCCGTTCCGCTCAGATAGTGTATGCACCACGTTGTGGCTTTGACATGGCTGCTTTGCAGGAACACTAATCTGTGAATGCCCAACGCTCATGATAGCAGCCAAACGAACTGCGACTTTCCCTTCCAAGCGTGTGCCGCGCATGCGCCGTTGATACCATAACAGCACGACGGCGGCGGCGCGAACGCGCCTTGAGCATTCGTGTGGTTGTTATCACAATAATATAATAAAAAGCCTAGCCAAGGAAGCGTGCGCGTTTTCGTTTTCTGGGTAAAGGGCACACTCTCTCGTGACCCTGCTAGCAGACGCACGTAACGCATTAACGTTGCCTGCGGAAAAAAAGCACATCCGCAAAGAAAGAAAGACACTACAGAAAGAGAATTATAGCAGGGAATATAAAAATAAATAAAAACGAAAAATGATTTATAAGAAAGAGCAGTGACAAAAGAAAAAAGCTCGTAGGAAGAGCGGCACATCAAGCTGTGTTTCGGAGAAACTGCGGACTCGTGACACGTTAAACGATTAGTCTGGGTCAGCCTTCCATTTCTTTTTTTCTCGCCCGCAGCTTTTCTTCTTTTCCCTTTCGTTTTCCTGCTCGAAGCTTCTTTCCCCGGGATAGTAGCGGCGTCGTCACGCAACAACTCGGTCTCGCGGACTGCGGAATGCGACGTCCTCGCGCAGCCCACCTCTCTCGCTCTTCTTTGGCTTTTCGTTCCTATTCCGCGCAGCGCGCTGCAGGCGTGGGTATATATATACTTAGTACGTCGGCGCGGACCAGCTCTGTCTTTCTCTGAATAATCTCCGTGTGCCGTGCGGTCCTTGACAAGGAGGCACTCGGAGGTGCGCGCGGCATAGCAAAGCAAGGTCGCATCGGCGGAAGCACCGGTTACGAGCCTTCCATCGCGCATCCCTAAGTGGATGTAGACGGCTCAGCAAGCGTCTATTTGGCTTCGAGCTGACGGAACTAAAGTCAAAGATAGGTATAAAGAAAAGAAGAAAAAGAGAAAAGGAAGTAGGTAAGAACGGAAGAGAGAAAGAAAGTAAGGAAGAAAGAAGAAACGAGAGAGTCTCAAAAGCCAGGACGGCGCTAAGGCGCACGTTTGGGAACGGTACAGCGCATCTTATTTAAACGTTCCTGGAAGCTCAAGGGCCTGTCGAATGAGGACACATTTGCTTGCGCCGACGGAGGTAAAAGCACTAAAATAAAGAAAATAATAAAAAAAATCGAGAACGACAGTTTGAAAGAAAGCGAGAAAGTCTTAACGGTGCGGAAGAGTAGGGCATACGAAAACTGGCAGCTGCGCCGGCATTTACTGTTCCTGGATGAAAGCTATGGGGGAACCGTCTAAACGGGGACACATTTTATGAGGCGGGAAGGTAAGTGCCGTAAATATACCGCTGGCTCTTCGCGCCGTGATGCAATAAGATGTAAAGCGATATTGCTGTTATGGTTCGTAAGTGGGGACCGTATGTTGGCCGATGAAGCTACGCCAGGTGATAGGAAGGCGATTAGCGCTTTTCAAGAGCTTGTCTTCGGGAAATTATGTTAATGACGAACGATCGCGCGAGGAAAAAAGAAAATAGCAGACACAGGATTGAGAGTCGTACGTGCACTGCCACTACAATTTGGATGCCTTGCCGCATGCACTTGCCCCTCGATTGTCTTTAATGTATACGCGATACGGAGTCGTAAGCGCGTGTTCGCAGTGTTCCGTAGATGCGCTTTTATCGGCGCTTAATGTCTTATTCGCGTGCCTGAGCGTTAGGGAAGCGATACTGTGGCCCGCGGTGCGATCGTGAGAACTGTTGCGGCATATGTTACGTCAGTGATGGTCGTGCCGTTGGCTGTAATTGGGTGTTGTGGTCAGCTTGGGGTCTCCTGTTCTGCCGTGAAATGAAGACGTAGAGAAACTGAGACTCGGACGGAGAGTTGCGTTTAGATGAAACGTCGTTGAACGCTGCACCGCGGATCGCGCTGACTTAAACGGCACAGCTTTTCTGTTGCGACAGCATTGATGAGTGAGTGAATGGTGCCGTGTCTTGTTATGTAGTGCACTGGATTTCTCGGTAAACTAGCAGTTTTGGCTGAATAAAAAAAATTATGTACTAAATGGTGCGGCCTATACAGGCAAGGTATGCAGGCACGGGATTCAGGTTCTCTTGGCTCAGGTTCAGGATTCTCTTGGCCAGGCGAAAATTACCAGATGCTCCCAGGAGCGTTGCAAAGTGCTATTCCTTCAGCTCTAAATAATCCCTGTTTGAATGATTCTTCCATAAAAGTTCTTTGTTCTAAAGAAGAAAGAAAAATGCTGCCTCTCCCGTAATCGAGAGTGGATGTAAGCATGAAATGGCTACCGGCAAAGCGGATTGGTTGGCGATGATACTAGCCACAATCTTAATATGAATGTAGTGCATGTTCGCAACGGCACACCCCACCACACCACACCGCACCACACTGCACCACGCCATACTGTGCACTGGTCCATATGGACGCAATTCTTTCCTGTCATAGACAGAACGTCACTGCAAGTCTCGTCTCGGTGAAACCGCCATCCGCGGCGCGTCGGGCGCTGCCGACTTGGTCACGCAGCGTGGCGTCATCTCTCGAGCCAGTGCAAAACCTGCGCAGCGGAACTCACGGACACGCTGGCGCTGAAAAGAGCGCAGGCAACCTTGTCTCAGTGCCAAAAGATGACAATAAAGGGTATGGTGCCCTGTATCTGCCTTTTGAACGTCGCTATTGGACATGACAAATAAAACTTCGGCGCACTAGAAGTTACAGCTTCACTGAAATTGTGAACAAACGTTAGGAAGAACTCGGAAGCAATATTTTTTCTAACTTGTTTGGGCAGCAACTAGCGTATGTAATGAAGGCCAGTATAAAGGGTTCGAGGCCAGAGACCGTATTCTTCTTTTAACTTTTGACTGGTTGCCCGTATATGATCTCGTTTTGTTCTCGCAACGATGCCGGATGTTCTCCGTTTGGCTCAAGGTCACTTGAAGGTCGCCGACCACGGGAGCTAAAAACATTTCACGCTTAAAACAAATTGCAATGTTATGTTATGTTATCTCGTATATGCAAGTTACAAACCGACACTATCATGTCTGTATGTTGTGTTTTAAGTTGCACTTTACAATTTTTCAAAGTGCGTCAGAAAATTGTACAGTGCAACTTAAAACACAGCATACAGACATGATAGTGTCGGTTTGTAACTTGCATATACGAGATAACATAATTCTTATAACATAACACTTATTCTTATAACTAACATAACAAACACAAACCCCTTTTCCTGCGTTTCTACCATTCATAAAGCGGCGCGCCCGCTCGGTTCCTTGCAACAACACCATCCAGATGGCGCTCGTCTCCGCGGCAGCGGCACGCGGTGGCTAAGGTGGAGAAAAAAAAAGAAAGCTGCAGTTATCGGGAAGCGTGATAAGATGTCAAGGATCTTTGAATGCTATCGCGTTGCACTGTTAAAGGCGAACCTTAAGCGTCCTCCAATTTTTTATTTACATAAATAGTTGTAATGTGATATACTTTCGAGTCAATTATCTTTCAGAATACCTGCTAATGATCTACTTTTGTGAGAGGGGAGCACTTGGGAAGCCGCGGTGCAAGTCCCCTTTTTTTTTCTCCAGTCTCATCGGCCACGTGACGCAAACCTCTAGAACAAATAGTCACTCGGAGACTCAAAGTAAATAGGTTCGCGCCGTTTTGTTATATACGTTCGCACAAGCTGGGTAACGTCAAATCAGCGTGAACGCTAAAGTATGCGAGCACAGCAGTGTTCAGCTAAAAGTGGCGGCATTGTTTGAAGAACGGTTACTTTAATGTGCCTGCTTCCAAATTTGCCATTTAAGCAACTTCCCCAAATATGTATAATAAAACGTAGTGAAGAAATTTTCGGTAGTAATGCTTCTGAAGGTGACGTTATAGCAGCAAAGTGTGTGCGCCTTGCCGAGGGCCCTATCTGCAAAGCCTTTTTATGAAAAAAAAATTGTATAGCTAAAAAAATATAACAGGAAGAAGAAGAAGAAGAAGACAGAGACCCTGTATAGACCAAAAGGCACGAAACTGCGATTTGCGAATGTTTTGACTCCATGCTGTATGCTTATGGCTGCCACGAATTTTGACAAAACGTATTAATTGACATTTCGGGACATTTCAGCTGATCCGCGCAGGGTAACGTTCACTGTGTCGACACAGTATAGAAAGAAAATGAGGTTCTAACCAGAAAAAAATAAATTGTCAGCTTCGCCTGTAAGGTGCAATATTGGCAGCGATAGAAACCATTAGCAGTGCGCCCCGAGCTTCACGGGCGGTTTTCTAACTATACGCGGGTTCTAACTATACGAGGAATACCGCATTGGAAACCAGCGAGGAGTCTCGCAACGATGCATAAGATGAGACCGACGGTAAACCGTCGGCGTTGGTCTCCCACGCAGTGAAATATTAAATAACGTTGTAATTAGACGTCTACCGCTTGCTCTGCTCAGATCGACGCGACACTTATCTATCGTGCATACAGAGGGGATGCAGCGCTCGTTGTTTGAGAGCTTAGCACTTGAAGCAGCAGTGTTTGCTTTGCGGCGGTGCCCTTTCCGTCGCTGCAATCAGCGTTAAGCCGCAACAAGCAATGTATCATGTCCTGAAACACATTGGAATTCAAATCTGGAGTTACTGTAGAAGCCGCAAGGAAACCTGACGCCTTCTTCTTACATTTCTAAGAGTCATTGAATTATTCGACAGAAGGCAAATACCCTGTGTGACAGCTAGGGAATAAGACGCTCAGGTGGAGCAGTGGCCAACCTCGATCGCCAGTCTAAACCGGCCTGTAGCTACAACACACCACCACCACCATATCCAAACTGTACGTGCAAACTACACAAGCAGACAGACAGAAGAAAGGAGAAAGGGGTAAAGGCAGGGAGGTTAACCAGAGAAGATCAGGGAACGCTGGGGAGAGAGGGGAGGGGGAGGTAAAGTGACAGAAAAGTAGAGATAGAGAAGGAAAGGGGGCAGATGTACACAATCACAGTCGACACAAGCAGAGCATGCCATGGCGTTTCTGGTAGGTGACAAGTGGGACAGCGTGAAGAGCACCTCGTCTTGCTAATCTCAAACTGGTACCACTTTACACCTCCGCCGTCACACAAAATCACTTAGCTCGAATGGTAAATGACATCGTACTAAGCTCTTCCATTTTTCTGGTTGACATTTGCATGGCGTTGCGTATTGTTTAGTTGAAAGTCCCTATACTATTCACTTGAGGTCTCACTTGATATTGAAGGGCGCACTTGTAATTGTGCGAGGGCCCGCTCGAGCGCGATCCCGATCTGCTCGGTTTGCTTCCAGAACACCCTGGAGACGGTCACGAGGGAAGATTGCAAGAAACCGGCGCATGACGCACGCGCAAAATGTCTCAAGGACCTATCTGGCTTTCGCACGAGAGAAGTATGCGTGTGATCACGGCCTAGCGGTTAGAGCAACGGACTGCTGTGCTCCACATCTGAGGTACCATCCTAACGTCGGCCACGCAATTATATTTATTGATGAGGTCTGTAACGAGGATAGGTAGGCAAATCGCCTGGAATCGGGCAAAGAATGCGTCGCAATAAAAGTTGGAATTTGCGCTGTTTACGCTCGAGCCGCCCATCACCCCAATCCGCACCACACGCGTGCGGTCGTGCCAAAAATTGCACATATCGGACAGCTGGTGCAAAAATTTAGGTTTACACTGTGTACACACTGCAATGTACACAGTGCAGACCTAAATTTTTGCACCAGCTGTCCGATATGTGCAATTTTTCGCACGACCGCACGCGTGCGGTGCGGCTCGCGGTGATGGGCGGCTCGAGCGTAAACAGTCCCTAAGCATGATTCTCAAGTGGCCGTCCAGAGACGCGTGACGACGGAACGCCGGAGTGGCGAAGCGGTGGCCCCGGTCTCTCTGCTCTTTCCTAAAGGTACGCCGTGCACTATTATCTGAAGCATTCTTTGACCTGTACTTGAAATCATAACAGTCATCAACACGCTGCGATCACCTCAAAGAGCTAGTTGGCGCTGGCACGATATGTACCTGCCCGCTTCTTGACCAATCGCCACGGGCCACCACCGACACCACAGGCATCTGAACATTTTAATGCCGCAAAGCTCTCGCGCGACAGCACGCGTCTCCCGTCGGCGTCCGGCGATGAACGCGGCCGTTCGACTAAGCGAATGGGCGAAAGAACCAAACAAAGATATTCACTTTAAAATGGCAGAAAGAGCCAAAGAAATGAACGATGTTTGTTAACGGAATGATGCGCTGGAAGGTGCGTATTGTTGTAGCGAAGATATTAACAGCGAAGCAACGAAATGTATAATGTGCACCCTGTCTCTTGCCAAGGCTCGAAACTGCTTCAGAGGCTTCCACATGAACAATTAGTGAAGTTTGTGTTTGCAGTGATTGGTTTCTCCACCTCTGAATAAATTAGCTTTTCACTGCTTTTCGCAACCACTGAGCCCTGATGTGCGGTTTGGACGACATCATTGTAAATCGGCAAATAATAAAACAAATGACTTCATTTTTCTTCAGGCATGTTTCTAGAGTCCTTGTGGTGTAAAAAATACAAAGCAAAAAATATATGCAAGAAATATCCAGCCGGAATTTGGGGTGCGTGCCCAGAAACTGCCGTGCCGTAGTCATGGCAACCCGGAGGGGGAGATCGCGTCTCCTCCTCACTAGCTCCCTGCCTTCCCGGCCCCCGCCACTCTTCTCTCCGCGGCGCGGTAAGCCAGTAAAAAAAAAAACACCGCATATCCACGGGGTGAATGATGATGAGTGGGCGAAGCTCCGGAGGGAATCATCGGTAAACCGTGAATATTCCGTGCAATTCGCCCAGTCTCGCCGCACTAAATCGAACGATTGACTTCCACCAATGACACGCGCTATATGTGACGTCATTCCTATTTTATAACAGCGCCCTTCATTATAATTGCACCATCTCCCGCTTAAGGGGACGCTAGCACAAACGCGTTAGAAACGTGCAGTACTCTCTAGTAAGGGGAAGAGGCCACAGCGTCTTACGCAGCCGTTTACACATGCCGGAACGTGCACCGCGTTTGCCGACGCCATCACATGACTGCTGAGAGAGTATAACCCCCGTATTCATAAACGCTCCTCGACTTGAACTTGACTTGCCACCGCCTTCAACGCGTTTCGAACGCGCTGCCTAAGGCGGTGGCAAGTCAAGTTCTAGTCGAGGAGCGTTTATGAATACGGGGGTAAGGTGGAGAGGCCACAGCGTCTTACACCAGCTTCTTACACGGGCCGTAACGCGCTAGCACAAACGCGTTAGAAACGCGCAGTCTTTCGTTAATGTTGGGTATTTATTGTCATCGTGGTGCATGTATCCATGTGCGCTTCGTGGCGTAGTGGTTAGCGCCGCGCGTTCGGCAGCGAGGGGTCCCTGGTTCGATTCCGCGCTACGGACACAACTTTCGGAATTTTTTTTCTCATAAAAGTAGACGTGGCTACCTACTACGACGACGACTACTACTACTACAGAGGAGGGACAGACCCACACCCTAAGGAGCTTCGCCCCTAAAAAAGAAAAACACCGCATATCCACGGGGTGAATGATGATGAGTGGGCGAAGCTCCGGAGGGAATCATCGGTAAACCGTGAATCTTCCGTGTAATTCGCCCAGTCTCGCCGCACTAAATCGAACGATTGACTTCCACCAATGACACGCGCCATATGTGACGTCATTCCTATTTTATAACAGCGCCCTTCATTATAATTGCACCATCTCCCGCTTAAGGGGACGCTAGCACAAACGCGTTAGAAACGTGCAGTACTCTAAGGGGAAGAGGCCACAGCGTCTTACGCAGCCGTTTACACATGCCGGAACGTGCACCGCGTTTGCCGACGCCATCAGCGTTTATGAATACGGGGGTAAGGCGGAGGCCCACAGCGTCTTACACCAGCTTCTTGCACGGGCCGTAACGCGCTAGCACAAACGCGTTAGAAACGCGCAGTCTTTCGTTAATGTTGGGTATTTATTGCCATCGGGGTGCGTCTATCCATGTGCGCTTCGTGGCGTAGTGGTTAGCGCCACGCGTTCGGAAGCGAGGGGTCCCTGGTTCGATTCCGCTACGGCCAGAACTCTCGGAATTTTTTTTTTCTCATAAAAGTAGACGTGGCTACCTACTACGACGACTACTACTACAGAGGAGGGACAGACCCACACCCTAAGGAGCTTCGCCCCTAAAAGGCGAAAGCTTGCACTATGCCGCGCAAAGCTCAACACACAGCGAAGCTGGCCGATTGATATCGAGCGGCTAGCCTCCAACGCGTTCGGCGTCGGCAAGCAGCAGCGTTCTTGGCACTGTGCCAACCTTGGTTAGCCTGCCTGCGTTTGTGGCATGCCAGGAACGCTGTCGCTCGTAGGCGCCGACAGCGTCCAGCGCTAGTCACGCGAAATGTCGCCAACGCGTTCGGCGTCAGCAAGCGACAGCGTTCTGCCTGCGTTTGTGGCATGCCAGGAGCACTGTCGCTCGTGGGCGCCGACGCGTCCAGCGCTAGTCACGCGAAATGTCGCGAAAGGGAAGGTACCTCCGAAAATGATCGCTCGAGAATACCTTCCTACATGCGTGGTTAATTTAAACCAAGTCAAGACCTAGCAGCAACCGAGTTAATACCTAGCAGTAGCAAACAGTAAGTTTCGCTCTGCCTAAGCTTTGCGCGACCGAGTGCCAACTTGCCCGTTCTTTTTTTTTTTTTTTGGTGGCGTTTGTTGTTTCGGTGTGCCATTCCGCACATCTGCAGTGATACTGCAGATAGCTATACGTATACGCCAACTCCAGATATGTGTGCTTCCATTTATTGATGCAAAAATCGAACATTCAATCGAATAACCTTTAAATCACCGCCGCTAATCCTCAGCAAAACAAGATGCTATCCTTTGCAAACTCAAATATTGCTCTGGTTATCTGCACAGCATTGGTATGGATATCTCCACATTACCTTGCACAATTGTGAGAGGGCGAGAACCTTCCGTTCTCTCTCGATTATTAACGAAATATTTTTTATCCAATGACCACTGATACAGGCAAACGGAACCCACAAAACGTGATGTGAGCTTGCGCGTCATTTAGAGGCATGCGCTGTCTAGCCCGGTCTTGCAGCCTACTGCTTTCAAGGAAAACCGATATCTCGAGACACGTGGTCCGATGAAGTGGGGAAGCGTTAGGGCGGCTATCTATGGACCTTTGTTAGAACTGTCGCCCCTGCTAGGGCACTCTAACGTTGCTTTTGAACGGCGGACGTAAAGTTATCTGTTCAACGTTAAAGCTCTTCAATGTTCTTAGTTGAATTATGTGCTAAGTTTCATCTGGAGTCGGGCTAAAGCACAGTCAGAGTGCTGAGAAAAGGAAAACGGAACGACATATAGCCAGAGTTCGGCATTCGTTTGGCAAGATTGCGTGGAGATGTGGTCATCACGCGAGCTTGTCCAGAAATCTCCATTTTCTCGTAATGAAGGTAGCACTGACGGTGGTAGCTGGCGCAATTTCGAAAATCTGTCGCTGTAAACGGTTTTCTTTTCAAAGCTAAGCTCAATATGGCTAGCCGATTCGTCCGTCCGTCGCCTCTGCGCAGAAACTATCATCATCAGCATCTGCTGGAGCGTCGCCGTCTTCTTTCACAGCTGGCTTGTTGGCGCTCCTCGACGCAACTAAGCCACCGTAACGCAACCGCGCGAACGCGCTCGTGCCACTGCTCCCGCGTTCGTCATCTTCTTACACAGTGGCGGATCCGCTCCGTTGCCGCTCATCATTCCAGCGTAGAATTTCACTTCTCGCCTGCTTTGCAACAATTCTGAAACACTTCAGAGAAAATAGAAAGATCTATCCACCCCAGCACGGCAAACTCAGCGCTGCGGAGGCAACCGTGTTGCGAAGATTACAGACGAACAGCTACATAAATTTGCACACACTCCACCTGATCTACCCCACGGCATATGCCTGCGGTGTGGAGCAACACCAACACTCTTTCACATCACGTGGGAGTGTGCAGAACACTCGACTGGAAGATCAGCTACGACTGATCCAACGAGCTGAGCTGATGGCCCATGCTAGTGGGGCCTTGGAATAGGGGCACCACCCTGCTGGACAAACTCCGTATTTAACCCCCCTACCCCCTCTGGGGACTCGGGTAGGAGCCTGTCCGGTTTCTGAATATAATAAAGTTTTACTACTACTACTACTACTTCAGTCGTCGTAATGGGGAAGCCGCGTTTGCGGGGGTACGAGCCATTGCTTAGGGTGGTAAGCGCCATTCATTGTCTTACGTGACGGACAGATTTAATTTTGAAGTAATTTAATTTTGAAGAATCGCAAGTAGCAATGCGGCAACGGCGGACTGCGGGCATACCGTCAGTAACGTCGTTTTCTCTGTCGCAGATTCACGTGTGTGTAACGTCATTAACAAACACAAAGATTTAACCAATAATTGAGAAAGACTTTATAGTACCGTCGGGATTAACCAGTGATAAACACCGGGGCCGCACGTTTCAACTTCGCTGGTGTGGTTATTTTTTTTTTTTTTATTCATTGCCTTTTCTTTCCCCTTAACCTCATGTGGAATGGTGAGTGGATCACTCTTAAAGGAGCACAAAACATCAACAATAATTATTTCAGCATGACGAAGTATTCTTACTAATATATACTGTCATCCATCCGGCAGAAACAAGATGATTAATAAAGAAGTAAATGAATATAAAGCTTACAAATTTCGAATTTGATGGCGACATCCGGAGTAAAGTGTTTGCTTATATATAAGCTAATTTACCGCCGTGGTAGCTGCTGCCTTTGGCGTTGCCCTGCTAGGCTCGAGACCGAGAGTTTGATCCTGGCCGTGAAGCCCGCATTTAGATGGGGTCAAAATGCAAGAACTTTCGTGCATTTAGATATAGGTGAGCATTAAAGTGGTCAACATTACACCGAGATCCCCCACAACGGCATGCCTCGTAATCATATCGTGGTTTCGGCACGTAATTAATACCCCAGAGTTTCATTTATTTTTTTTTTAATTTCGCGAGTATATGCAGGGAAGCGCGCAACAAACACGGAGAAAGAAGCGATATAAGTATGCATCTATATGTGACATGTTCCACAAAAAAGTCGATAAAGAGCGGAGGGCAGCCTACTCACCGCTATGGATGCATCGTATGTCAAGCTCCGTCATCAGTCCGCGTTTTTCATGCATTGTCCTGTCTATATGTTTACAAGGTCTTCAGCGTCGATACGTCAGAGTACATTTCATAGTATATTGACATTTTACAGCCGTAGATAAAGGCCGTATCAGCGTGGCAGCAGTAAAGACGATGAGAAATGCGAAGTCGTGCCGATTGCGACTCGATCACTATCTTGGTCGCGTTTGGTCGAACAGTGTAATGCCTCGTAACTGAGTAACACGTAACGTTATTCGTGTAGGTGGTGGGTATGCCCTCTCGAGTTCCCGACAAACAATGCGGGTGAGGTTGTCGCATCGAGAAAAATGGTGCAAGAGCTCGTCGCAAGACGACGTCACTGCCGTGTTAGGAAGGCGCGTGAAGTGTGTGGAGAGGCGGCGGCTATTCGCTTGTTCTATGGGGCGGCATTCCTTGAGGAGGGTGTCGATGCTGGTGACGTTGTTGAATAGAAGTAAATTGAAGGCGTCGTCAGCTATACCCTATAGGATATGGGCAACCTTTTTTTGTCCTCCGACATGTGCGGTCGGCTTTGCAACTAAGAGCCAGGGGATCGATAATGGAAGAGATGTAGGACTCGATCGGCGTCTGTACGCGGGTAGCCAGGGCCTTCTTCGCAGTTAGCTGACGACCAAACGGTCTGCCGAAAAGGTCACGGAGCTTCTCTACAAAAGATTTCATCTGTTGATCTCTATCTCAAGGGTCTGAACCCGCACCCGTGGAGTGCCGCCGAGGTAAAGAAGGACGTTCGCAGGCGTAACCGTAGATCCCATTTGTTGTTGGTGCTGACACGTTCATAAAAGCTCAGCCAGTTGTCAGCATCAGGACAGTCCACGCCGGGAAAAAAAAAGTAAAAAAGAAAAGAAAAAACTCCAGGATCAACAAGAGCGTGGGAAATCGTGGCGAGAGGATAGCAGCCGTTGAAGGTCGACCAAGTGTGAAAGTTAAGTTTTCCAAATTTCCGCACCAATGCCCCAAGAGCCTGTCCTCTCTACTTCATGAGTCTGTCCTGGCTTTCCAAGGCTGTTCTCATGGTTAGAATAATTTTTAACTGTATGGTAGAGAGAGGGAGAAAAATTTATTTACAGAAAGGCAGACAGGTCGGTAATTTTGTAGACATTAACGAACTTGTACAGGTCAAATATTTTTTTTCTATTCAATGTCACTTTAGTGTATAGATGGGTATGTCTAAAACGGAGGTCAGAACTTCGCGTTCTGAGCATGCGCGATCCGCACGCGCAAGCACGCCAAACTATTGAGCTACGCACTTAGTACTTGCGAACACGTCGCTAACAAATACCGAATATACAACCAGGGTGCGCTGAATATCTCGCGCAGACGTGCCGTGGACTTGCAATGTTCCTGCCTACGTATACATTTTGCATATGTTACGTCAAGACTGCCTAACTTAAACGTTGTGGTTTTATGGCATATGTCATGCATGCAGGAACGATCGACCTACTCGAGCGCACACTATGGCAGTGTACTAAGACTGCCTAATGTTTCAAGCGTAGTCGAAAGGGCACTTTCAAGCGAATCGAACTGAAATAATCAATTTCAATGTGCCTAAATGGGGTGACGCTGATAGAGTTTCCTACAAAAATGACTAGAGGGAACTCGGGCGCAGCGAGCGTCTTCAATACCATGGCATCGCGATGGCTAGTACATGTATTTGTCTAGTCTTCTCACTTGTCGGTTCAAACAATCTTGTGACGTTATCTATTACGATTTATCTTTCGTTGACACTAGCACCAGAGAATTTTTAGTAATGTTAATAGCAAACTAGCGCAACACTTATCGGTAACTTAACTCTGATGTGACTAAAATACGTTGAAGCTTGCTACCGTTAGACCTCATCACGAAACGAAAGACGGCACAGAAAATGACAGGCGCAGTTCAAGAGATTGAAATTCGTTAGTATGGATTGGATAGCATACGCCGATAGATGATATCCTTGGTGACATTTGATAAGAAAGTAGGGAATTGGACGGGTACACATAACCGTAAACAGTCGGTCTTCTGGGGTAACAGAACAATTTCCGAGGAAAAGAAAATGGCGATGCAGAGCGGCGGAGGATTACCAGGAGTTATCGAACTGGCATGTTTACAGTTACACCAGCACACAGCGCAACCACAACTCCGTGTACGAGTGAGAAAATATAAAGAAATTCAGCGCCCTTCCCCTGTCGAGAAAATGGGGGTAAGTGAAGCTTGTGGCAAGACGACACTGTCACAGGCATTCCGCTTCGTTTGCCCTAAACTCAGGGGCGGCGGCTTCTTCGCTGACGTTGGGCTCAACATCGCGCTTTCGCAAGTCGGGTTCCGCGGCTCTTCGCTGACGTTTCGCCTAGGCTTCGGAAGCCCTCACGCTAGAATCGGACGACAATCTTCGTCTATCCCCATTTTCTCTACAGGAGAAGGACTGGTGATTTTTTATCTTTGGGTCCCACGTGTGACATGGGTAGTTCAAGGACACGTTACAGGACCCCGGGCCCACAGGGATATGTGCCATTGAGCTTGGACCCTTTCTGCACTATCGCCAGGATCGGCTCAATTTTCAGCGTGACACCACCACCACCGATACTTGTGAGCTTATAAAGCTTCGCTTAAAAAACTTCTGATTGTGATCACTGTTGTACCATAGCATTTATTTTACCAAGCTTTATGCGTAAAATAAATGCATGCTGAATTTTCTTGTTCAGCCAGTACACTTTTCGCATCGTTGCTTGAGTGTTTCTTCCTGATGTGATATTGTTCGCATTATTGCTTTCATAGTGTCTCGGTAATGCCGTCGTGTAATCTTGACTTGTATTTGGCAACGCAACTTGGGTGTGACTGTACGTTGTACATTGTTATATACTGCAACTGCATGTTGCATGCGCCACCTATTGAAGAGTCAAGGAGTAACCGGTGCCTTATTTATGCGCCAACGTGTCCTTATATCGCGTGAAAAAAAAAGTACCTTTGCTCATTTCCTCTTCAGTCTTTTGCTACCTTGGAGTAGCTTATAGCATAATTCTATTACGGACACCAAGCATTAGATCCGCTATCACAGCTTTCATATGAGTTGTCATAGGCCCACATATACTTTTATTTATAACTTCTTTGTGAATATTAAGCTTCGATGTTGGCATAGGACTGGTTCGGCTGACGCATGGCAGGTCGAGATACGAGAGAAAAGCTGAAGTCCTGCGATGCACTTGAGTCGGCTGATAATGACGTTTCTCGCTCGCTTCTACCTATCGATGAAAATGAAGACCTCACAACCAATTGGATATGAACAGGCGGCGGACACCACGAACTATGAAGAATTGCAATGCTGGCTTACAGGAATAACAAAAGTACAGGACTTTTCTTTGTCGACGAAACAGTTCTTTATTGTATGATTGTGAACAAATCGTTTATCAAAACGCACTGCATGGTGGGCTTTATTTACTAGGTCGTTAAACAAATGTTGTGAAAGGAATCTCTTTCAGCTGCGTTAATAAGCCTAGGAAAGCAAACCCGTGGCCGATAAATGAGAGAGATGTTCTTGACTTTGTGTAGAAGCGCTGGCGAAGCCACAAAGTGCGTAAGTCACGATAGAACCAGTAAATCATTGAAGTCCCACGCTCTTTGGACAAGGAGTGTATGCAGACTTGGATTATTAATCATGGACGCCTTCTTTATGCGAAGCATTCTTTGTCTGAGGTCTCCGGTCATGCGTTACAGAAGACCTGCGTGAATAACGACGTCTGTCTTGCAGAGCCGGTTCAGAATCCCATCCCTACTTGTGCGACAGCGGTACAGAGAAATCGCAATCGCAAAATGTACGTATCGCATTATTTCGTTCGCGACTACCTTAATCATGAACTTCCAGAGAATAGAAAACTATAGCTTTCCTAGCTTATCTCGCAGAAAGTCAAATGCTCTGCTGTGACACATGCGGTGCTGGCTAATATATGATATCAGAACTGGGCCGAGGTGCGTTTAAAATAATTGACAGTGCAAAAGAGGGACTTGTCAAAGATGGCTTCCGATGCATTGAAAGCGCTTTAGGTGTTCAGCCGCGCAGCCTAATCGCAGAGTTAGTTACGTAGCCCCTTGCACAACTAGAGCTCCACAGCTAAGTACTCGCGGAACAAAGGAACGTCACTTGGTTCCCTTCAAATCAAGACTACTTGCCTGCGGCGCCAACAATTCTCTTTCGTGACGAGAGGTAGGAAGCTTATAAGTCACGACTGTTTTACTGCCCAGTTCACGTACGCGTTCTCGCAGCAGTTACAATATCTATTTCAGGCGGGGGTCAAACATTCCACGAAAAGAACTAAACAGTTCAGAAAAATTATTCAAATCCAGCTGCATCAAAATGCGCGATGAAGACGTAGCACTACAGTGAATAACAGCGTATGCGGAAGTACCAATGTAAACAAGTACCGCTTCCGAGGTGAAAGCCTCAATTGACGCAGGTAGGCCATCACGAAGAAGACCGAAGAGGTCCTTTTCGAATGGGTTGAATTAAATCAATGCGCCTTACTGAAACGTTGCCTTGATCGATAGCGCGGGCCACTGAACATTATCGACGACTGGGCGAGGGCGACCAATGCGTTGTGCATTCTCTCGCCCGGCACTGTCCAGTTGCACTGACGCCAAAACAAACAGAATGCAGGGATAAAGGAAAACGCACCCGTATAATCCACTGACCACGACGACGCCGCTCGGCCTTCCTCCGACGATCACTCGGGCAACACCGCGGTCTCACTGATCACACATTCGAATCACGCAGGGGGCCACCCGAAGACGGAGAGAAGTTCATCCGGCGAAGGGCAAGAGCTTGCGAAGATCACGTATAATCCGGGGGGAACGGCAGGACTCACCGATCACACATGAACGGCGGTGCGATATCTCCTGGGCGCCCTAGCTGGACGCGCGCACACGCTAATGAATGCCGCGACGCGTCTGCAATATAGTAACTGGGTTGGAAAGCGCGCGCGAACCACAGCCAGCGAGCAACGAAACCACCCACGGCGAGTCGGCGCGCGCAAAGCTCGCACTGCCACCACGAACGGCTTGGTCCTTGTCGTCTTCACTCGAGGCGCGAGAGTGTAAGTTCCTCTCAACGGTACGCGCGCGACCGGCTCGTCGTGGCTAAGCGGTACGCGCAATGCGGCGGACCGGCGAGTACAACTGACACAGCTGCTCAGGCCGCCGTATCATCCGTCAGAGACGGGGACGAGGCGCTTCTGAAAATTCCCGTTGGGAAAGGGAGAGCTGCGCAGAGCCAATGGAGAGGACGCACTTGCCCCCTACGGAAGACCGGGTTTTGCTATGAGAGAGAGGAAGAGAGAGAGAGGAAGATGGCCCCAGCCAGGTAGCAGAGGCGCGGTGCCGCGGCTCACCACACCGCCCAACACCGCCTGCTTCTACAAGTGCCTGTGTGTCCGAACGCACACGTGTTGCGGTCATCCTCGTTACGGTCGAGGGGGCAGCGTACGCTGCTGAGTTGTCACTTGGGAGATCGCATTGATTAAGCCCGACCACTTCCGCTCGCCAGGGCGGTTGACCATTCAAATTCACGGGCATTGAAAGAAATGCCTGAACTATGGCCCAACGGCAGCGGTAGCTAGTTCCACGGCAAGGATCGTGACGACGATGTGACAACTACAACGGCACGACGCAGGCAGCTTTGACGTTGGAAAGACGACGCACGATAGTAGACAATCGAATTTGCTGTCTGCCAATTGTTGTCAATGAAGCACGACGATGGTATCTTTTATATGATGGGTAGCGCAAAGCAGACAATCAGATGGCCAGCGCAGGAGTCTATATTGGCCGAATGAGAGAAGCCCCAGCCTGAAGCCAACGTTTCGACAAGGAAACTTGTCTTCGTCCTGACGAAGTCAAGCGCCTTTGTGGAAACCTTGGCTCCAAGCTGAGTCTTCCTTTGTACGGTGCAGTCATCGTCATCTTCCTATGAATCTCCTGCCTGTTTCGGATTGACCCACAGTTACCCGCGACGAGCGCTATATTCCGTGTGTCTGTGTCTCATGTAAATGATGCGGCAAATAGCCCAAATAGACTTTCTCCTAAGAGTAATGATATTAGCTTTATCAGCTGTATAAACTTGGACATGCAGCAGCATCGGCAACACGCAGAACTGTTGTCGACACCATCGGCGTTTTGCCCGCGTTCGCTCAAAATGCGTGCGGCGTTGGTGACTGTTGCTGGAGCATGTGATATAAATAGGCACTTGGTGCCGCAGCTAAACGTCGCCTCCCTTCCCTCCCCCTCCCCCACGGCTTCTCGCGCGTCGGAAGAAGGTGCGTTTGCTCTACATATATGGTGATTGTAAAGGAGAAAAGAGACGCCTACTTCTGCAGCCCTTAAGCGAGCACGGCGCAGAACGCGCGTTTGTTCTCCGCCGTGCGTTCACTCCCCGTGAAAGACGCGCCCCTCGCGCCCTTTCACTCGCACATACAGCGTTCGGCGCGCGGCGACGATTTCATCTCCAAATGACGTCATACGGAACCTCACGGCGACGGCGACGGCGACGGCGACGGCGACGCCGACGGCAGAAATCTGCTTTGGAGTGTCCATATAATTGCTATCGCAATAAAAGTTGTCGCAGTTTCACCTGAAAGGCGAAGCATCAATTGCGATAGCAAATTTGTAGAGAGCTATACGGAGTAATGATAGTAGCTTTATCAGCTGTATAAACTTGGACATGCAGCAGCACCGGCAACACGCAGAACTGTTGTCGACGCCGTCGGCGTTTTGCCCACGTTCGCACAAAATGCGTGCGGCGTTGGTGACTGTTGCCGGAGCCTCTGATATAAATAGGTACTTGGTGCCGCAGCTAAACGTCCCCTCCCTCCCCCCCCCCCCCCCACGGCCTTTCGTGCGTCAGAAGAAGGCGCGTTTGCTCTACATATATGGTGATTGTAAAGGAGGAAAGAGACGCCTACTTCTGCAGCCCTTAAGGGAGCACGGCACAGAACGCGCGTTTGTTCTCCGCCGTGCGTTCACTCCCCGTGAAAGCGCGCGTCCCTCGCGCCCTTTCACTCGCACATACAGCGTTCGGCGGCGCGCGGCGACGATTTCACCGTGATAACTGCGAAATACGGACGTCATGAAAGTGATGAAGTTCCCGAAGCAGTGGTGGATTTTAAAAAGAAGAGCAAGTATAAAAAGAGACTAAAAGTGAAGTGCCGGCCACATCTACGAATGGTTATGGAAGGAGCACTTAACTTGCGCGCTCAGAGCTGAGCTTTTGTGCTACTCTGGAGAAGGCAACAGTATACGAACGAAGCGAGATGATGATGATGAAATAAACTTTAATTTTCGAGACGGTGTTCCCGAGCGTTTGAGCTGTGGATCACTCTAGGTGGGAGGGTCCCTCATTCCAGGAATAAGAAACAAAATACGAAAAGCGCTTGAAACCAGGAAACATTGCCAAGCAACAGACCTATGAACGTGACCTTTCTATACTATTCAGCATTGTCGGCAGACGCGGAACTGAAACAAACTGGCATATGTTTCCGACGGGATAGCAGCTACAGGAAGCTGCAGACTCGACGAAATGAGAAAAGTGGCACAAACGCACGGATTGCACCATGTGTGGCACGGCGCCTTGCATTGCAAATGCGAACCAACTCGCTCATTGCTCGCTGTGCGAAGTAGCAGACAGATTCAGCTGAATAATTTTCTGGGCTTCGAGGCGGAGACACGCAAGCGGTATACTCTGTAGACACAAAGAGTTTCTTCCAGCTTTGCTTACGCAGGCGAGGACTGTAGTTACTTATTTGCATTTGAATACCTGGACAATATTTTTTTAACGCGATTAACATTCTTAGGGAACTTCGCTCAGTTTTCGGTATGTCTGTATGTTTGTCCTCGGCTAATATATTTCACGCCAACGAGGGTCACTGGATAGTCCATGGTTTTATGGGTAGATGCATAGGGCTGCTGTGCTGAGAGAACCTCCAGACTACGTGCAACAAATATGAAATATATATATATATATATATATATATATATATATATATATATATATATATATATATATATATATATATATATATATATATATATATACATTTAGTCCTACCGTGTCGCAATTTTCAAAATAGGCGCAGTGTAGTTCTCTGATTAACACGGCATACCACGGTTAGGGCCTACAACAGAACTGGAACCACGACGAAAACCATAACGCGTTTAGGTTTATGACAATGAAACTTCGCCTTAAAAAGAATGCGCAAACGAGCAGTGAGGAATTATAAGAATGAAATCTTGTCTGTTGCTTGTTATATCCAATAAAAAATACTGGCTCTCCCGTGATTTAAAGCAGGGCTGGTATAACGCAAAACTATTCCAATCTGTTTTTATTCCAAATAGGCCATTAGCCCTCCTTGATAGGTCAAATCGGCTCCAGCTCTGCCGATATGGGCGTGACGGCCGCCCATATGGGCAGAACTGGAGCCGATTTGACCTATAACGGCGGGTTAATGGCCGATTTGGAATAAAGACAGATCGGAATAGTTTTACGTTATACCCGCCTAGATGTACGCATGAAATGGCTACCGGCAAAGCAGATTGGTTGGAGATGATACCGGCCACAATCTTGAAATGGGTATAGCGCATGTTGGCAAGCGCGCACCCCACCACACCACACAACCATTCGCGGCGCGCCGGAAGCTGCCAGCGTGGTCACGCAGTGTGGCGCCATCTCTCGAAGGAGGCGGCGCAGCACCCGCGCCGCGGAACTCGCGGACCGCTGACGTTGTAAAAGAGCACAGGCAACTCTGTCTCAGCGCCAAAAGATGACAATCAAGTGCATGGTGCCCTGTATTCGCCTTTTGAACGTCACTATTGGAAATGACAAATAAATTTTCAGCGTACCAGAAGTTACAGCTTGAGTGACATTCTCAACAAACATTAGGACGAACTCGGAAGTAATATTTTATGTAACTTGTTTGGGCAGTAACTAGCGTATGTAATGTGGTCGTGTACAAAGGGCTCAGGGCCAGAGACCGCATTTTCTTAACTTCTGACTGGGTGCCAGGATGATCTCGTTTTGTTCTCGCAACGATGCCCGGATGTACTCGTTTGAGTGTCCGGATAGCGGCTCTGGCTTTTGGCTCAAGGTCACCTGAAGGTCGCCGACAACGGGACGTGGAGCATTTACTCAAAAGTGGGACCAGTCCCGCTAAACTCTTCACGGTTGGCAATCCTGATTGGAAAGTGCGAAAGAGGAGCTCAGTTGCGTACACGCCTCATGCTTGACGCGTTTCGGCGTTGGCAATACGGAGTGTCGCTGCATTCGTTCCATGCTAATCGCATTAACATTGACATTCATAGTGAGACAGGTTCTGCCAAAATTTGTTTCGTCGTTTTTTTTTTTCCTTCGTGTTCCTTTCACATTATTTGTCACCGCCGTCCGAAGCAGAAAGCCTTGCATGCATGTAGAACGGCTGACACCTTCAGTTTTCAGCAAGGTGTCTCTCTGCCAGCTAAAGCTTATGAGAAGGTTTCGTAAGATAGCCCTGGCAGGTGAGAGCTACTGCTCTCACTACCAGGGCTATCCCAACACGCACGAACAAGGCATCAGGTGCGCGTTTGCTCCCATATTCAACATACACTGCAGGACTTGTTTTCTCTCCTCAATATTCGACACTACTCCGGAGCGACTGGATCACTGCTACGGAAAGCTTATGATGAACATCGTGGTGGTGGTGGTGGTAAACATTTATCTAAGTATTATTTACAGAGAGGTTGTTCGGAAACGCTGCCCTTAGTGCGCCAGCTCCCCTGCAATACTAGGTGGAGTCCCTATTCAGGGACCCCATTGGTCGTGGCTGCTGCCCTGACACGCCGGATCATGGCCTGTTGGGCCGGAAGGTCCAGGCAGCCGAGCAGGGCTGCCTCCCAGTCTTCTCAGGTTGGGTTGGGGTTGGGGGTTAGAGAAGGATTGAGTTGGCATGCCCATACCAGGTGGTAGGTGTCAGCCACCTCCCCACAGTACTGACAGAGGCCGGAAAAGGAAGAGTCAAAATGTTTGAGCACTGCCGGGCACAGTAGCGTATTAGTGAATAGGCGAAGAAGAATTCTCTCGTCCGCCTTCTTGAGCCCTTTGCAGAGCGCTGGAAAGCGGCGGTGGGAGTCCCGATAATGGGTACTTATGTCTTTAAAAGTGAGAAGAGGGGGATTGTCTTCTTGATCAGAGTGGTCATTGGTGGGCGAGGCAGTGTCCCGGGGATGAGTGCGCGGGCGGCAGCGTGGTCTGCCTCATTGCCTGTGAGGACCTGATGGCCGGGGGTCCAGATTAGTGAGTGGGGAGAGGAGTCACCTACCGGTGGACAAGGTCGAAGAATTTGGGCAGCTACGGGTGACATCCATCTCAGTTCGAAATTTCGACAGGCTCCTGTGGAGCCTTCTGGTACAGCACATAAATGCGGCGGTCGGGCATTGCCTGACTGTCCCAACGTGGGAGCAGCCCACAGCGCGCTGAGTCGCGTACCTCAGGACTTTAATTAAAGTTTTGCATCCATCCATCCATCCATCCGCATGACTCGGCCAATATGTACATTCTAGACCTGAAGCCATATAAATGTTTATATTTCTCTCTCTCTCTCACTCTCTGTCATAAGGAATATTTTCTGCATGAAATGGACTATTTATCTGCCCCTTTTGTCAACAGATCCCATCGTTAGACTTGCCACTTGATATGTGGAAAATAGCTCTGAAAGACGTATGGCATCGTTCCTTAGTAAGACTTTTCGCTGTCCTGGTCTTATTGTCGCTACGGAAAGAAGTGACTAATGAAAGACGAACACAGAGTACAGTAAATCCTCTGGTATGCCCCTTCCACCGCTACAGCGGCGTTCGCATGAGATGTTTATTTTTTACAAACGTAATTGAACATCATTCACAACAGCACCACATATGCCATGACGAATTCGATGACCGGTAATTGTTCAATACTAAAGGGTGAATGCATAGCCAGCGCGATCATTTCTTCCGCTGCTAGCCGGGGCAAGGTGTTTGAAATTCGGTTCTCCCAGGCTTCATTTACTTAGGTGCACTGACGTCAATGCCCAGTATAATGCCTACGTCGTGCTGTACATACATGGGGGGAAAATGAAGGTCGGCCGGGAGAGGGCTTCGCACACAGGAGAATCAAACCACTGAGCCGAGAAGTAAAGTGATAGCTGGCCTGTCGAATTTGTCTTAAATGTGGTCATGTTTCGGTGACAGAAGAACGGACGCCTCTATTCGTTAACTACTCAACATGCCACGCGTAACGTGGCCATTACCTTGCACGGATACACTCCCGTTCACATGATGAGCGAAACAACAATGCAGGCCCACTACACCAGCATAGTATCGATGACTCACGAATCTGGCTCATAAGCACGCCAGAAAAAAAATTCATGTTGCAGTTAGGAGACGAAAATGCAAGCGTTAAAGCTCTTGGCCTCGCGTCTTTCTTACTGCGTTTTGGAGAAAAAAAAAAGGAGATACGTCAATAAAGTACCTTTGCTCTCTATATCACAGGAGCCTACTTCCGACCTTCCTTGAGTGCGACGTCGTCCGGCGTTTGCATGTTCATCTAACTCTGTGCAGTTTAACAACGCTGGTGTCATCGCTTAAGGACAAATTAGGGCGTATCAGCTATCAGAGTCAACTGTATGAAACACTGGTTGGCCACGTGTTGCAGCGGGTTCGTCGCGCAACGTTTACATTGGGCGTGTCGATTCCACGCGTTTCATGTATGGGTCGTTTCAGTAACAATGCCTCGAGGTGTCGTGTGAGCTTTATGTAGGCCTATCTCCCACAGTCTCAAGGCGAGCGTCGTAACCACTAGGCTATATACAGCCACGCTATGTAGGCCTACCTCCCTCCGTGATTTAGAAACTGTCTATCGAAGCGGCCGCTTGGTGCCTCCTCTGCCATCGCATCCAGGTGCAGGTGTGCGTACCGTTTCTCGGGCATTGGCCAAGCAAGTGTGGCGAGATGGGCTTGTTGGTTCATCTTGAATAGCAGTAGTGGGTCTCCTTTTTTGCCCTCGTCTTTACTAAGCGCTCAACTACTGCTGGCCAAGCAAGGGCTCATACCCAGTGGTCCAAGTTTCTACTCGACAACACAGCACCCGCAAAGCGGGAGGAAGATTCAAATAAAAATTTGTTTGCTTCAAAAAATACGCCACTCCACATCTCGCTGGACTTCATCCTGCGTTGGAGCCTCCTAGAAACATTGAAGTTGTTGAAAAACGACCGGCACTTCACCGTAATAGGGACTGGCGTAGCACCAACGTACCGGTGGTCCAGAGAAGCATACCTGGCACTAGGTAGAAGGACGAGCCTGATGAGCGACATACCTCTGGTAGGCCCACCGTGCCAACTGACAAGCGGCAATTCCAGGACCGCGAAGCACGGACTCCAAGATAGTGCAGTACGTGCAGACCACCACCACGCACTGATGTCGGATGATATGCACTATGACAGCTAGTGCTGTAGGAACCGCCTGCAAATGACGAAGGATAAGGCATATGGGTGTGGGACAGCTGTCCCGGCAAAGCGTCGCGTGTCACGCTACTCACAAAGGTCGCGCGCGCGACGCCCTCTCGCGCTGCCCCCCGCCTTTTCCCGCAGGGTCAAGCCTACACGCAGGCGCACACGCACGAGCAAGGCACGCTCGCGAAGCGGAGACAAGCGAGCGTATGCCCTATTTGCTTACGAATACGCTTAGCGGAGGAGAACCGCGCGCCACACACAAGACTCACCCCCGCCGTCACGCCTACCTCGCAGCCGCGCGCGAAGCGCCTGTTGTGTACGCGCCTCCGAAGGACGTCAGCTGGGCAAAGTCTTCATTTCCGACGGCACCCCGAGAGTACATCATCCGCTTCCTCCTGGCGCGGTTAGCGTGGGCGTACCACGAACTGGCACGTCATCGATTATACGCGCGCCACGTGATACTCGTCTCGGAGGCGGTAATCTAATAGCGTATAGCAAGCTCGTTTGGATTATGGGTCAACATGAGCGCGTGCCGTTTTAATTGCGGCGCTGAGGTCATACACCACGCTGACGGTGACCGGCTCGGGTCGGAGAAGGTGATTTAAATGCAACGTTACCTGTTCTTATTTTATTACCGTCGACCGACGGCATACGGTGCGGTCGCATCGCGGACCCGATCTTCGCTTTTTTCCGTGGTCTCGGGAGGTTCTCGCTTGGCCTCACGGTGCGATATGCGATGCTGGAAAGGAAAGCCCCCTTCTTTGGTCGTCGTTAATTGATGAGGCTCTGTGCAGTACTTCCTTGTTATCCTCGCCTTTCCAGACGCTGAGAAGGCCTGAGGTTGCTTTTGTAGTTGGTAGTGCTCCAGTGATGACAGCTCAATTAACATAGATTTTTCCTTCTAAAGGCGTAAGAACGCAAGAAGTTTGACTATTCAGCGGAAGCGGTATTTTCCTCTTGCTGTTGTGTTATGATGAGTGATGCTTAGAACTGTTACTTGCGACTTGACAGGGAAGATGGATCAGGCACAGTTAACGCCCACTGTATGCAAGCTAACGTGACAGAAGCTGACTTTTATCAATTTGTCACAACATCCGGGAACAAGTTCTCAGATTAGTAGGTGAGCATTTTCAGAGGATCCTGCACAATGCCCCGCTATACGCGGGCACACGACTAAAAAGCTCGCATACGAGGGTGGTTTTCCAGGAAGACCGATCACTAAGAAGAAGGCGACCAACGCTGCCGTAAAAATCTTATTTCAGTTTTCTAATGGCTAAGGTGCTTGAGGCAGTTATCTGTGCTAATAAATATCTTGCAAATCAAGCCAAATTGCACACGCAGGACGTATTAGCTGTGCATGACGGCCGGAAATGCATGAAAATGTGCTCGTCAGGGTGTCTTTGTATAAAGATTTCATCGGTGCCGGAGGGGAATGGTTCTCGTTGTCAAATACTAAAGCAATGGACCTTATAATATTTTCTGGTATTTAATGAGAGCAAATCAATGAGGCAAAAGAGCTTCTAAAAAAGGTAGTAGGGTAAATCAAATTGGTATTAGGTTTGCTTTCCCGCACAGGGCGAGAGGAAAGTAAGGTCTTAAAGATCCGGAAAAGAAAGAACGGCAGTCCGTCTGCGCACACATATTCTTGAGTGTTCTTCGCGCATTTCGAAGCTGTAGCTGGGATAATTCACTTGCATTTGGGAACCAGAACATATTGAGCATACTTAACGCCGGACGTCGCTGTACCAAGGCAAATTTGAAACAGAAGAAGGCAGAATACAAAAGTATGACCACATTGAGGGTATAAATTGCAGGTCGCATTGTGCAACGGCCTACAAAGAAGCACATCTCTGGGACGTTACTCCGGCCCGCAGCTGAGAACAGCTGCGCACGGGGTATGTCTCGCGGGACAAAAGCAACAGCCATCTACTATACCGATGCCTCAAACGGCACATTCACAGGGTGCGACGTCGATCCCCTTGATGACTTATGCACGCCGCACTTGCATGAGAGGCCGTGCCGTAAAAGCGGCCCGAAAAAAAAAAGAACCTTGCAAGAACTGCGATCGCTCGTATAGGCATACGTGATCGACGTCCTCGACCAAGGAGAGGCTTGCCATTGTCTTGCTCCGCGTTGCAAAGCCAAGGGAAGAGACCGCAGTATAGCTTCGGTACGTACGGCTTCCTCGGGTTTCGCAGCCTTTTGTGCGTGCATCGTGCATTTTTGCTTCTCGGTCATCGAGACGCTTTCCTGGTGGCGGCGCTTCCTATTATAGGAGGCGGTCGAGGTCGTTCCTCGTTTGAACTGCTCTCAGTCTCTTGTGCTGTGCGGATGGCCGCGAGAGAACGGTTCGCACGAGCACGCCCGGGTGTATGTTGTATTCACGCCGAGTTCTGTACGAGCGTGGCATAAAACGCCAGTGCCCCGGATCATGCCGTGCTGAGAAGCGCACCTTTGTTTCTTGAGAGGTGTAGCGGCAGCAGTTGGCGTATGCACGTGTGGCCCGAACAGAGTACTTCGTAGAGTTGCAAATCGTTTGCCCTGATAAGAAGGAGGGGTCCTGGCGCTCCAGCTAGAGGCAGCAAACGCTGTGCGCACCAGGAAGCCACACTTCAGAACAGCAGCCAGAAGCTATATATGGATGACGCGTACTGCTTATTGAATGCAGTAGCGCCGGTAGTTAACAACATTGGTTAGGCAGGGTTAACAAGAGCAGTCGCCGCGGCAATGGCCACTTCGTGTTTGAGCGTGTCAGAATGCACCAATGCAGGCAGTGTGGAGATAGCCTGACACGAGACGGCGGTAATTGGGGACTGCTAGAAGAGCGACTAGCTTCGCCCTGCAGTATAGACATAAAATAGGCTGATGGTGATGAAGCATGAATGAAACGGGTATTTATGACAAGCATGCACAGTGAGCAACAGAAAGAAGGCGAACCGCATTCTAGCTCGAAGGTGGATAACCTTGCTGCTCTACTGTGCGGAAGGGGATAACCCCGTCATTATGGCGCCCGACGTGAATAGGTCTTTGATTGGATGATCGCTACAAATTGATCGCGCCGCTACTGCTTCGAATGCGTAGGCACTGTTGTTCTGTGATGCGAAAACTTGACGTAGTTTTGAACGTTGACGTGTGATTCTGCTAACACGATGCTTTACCACGCGGCTTACTCCAATTACCATATCAAAATAGACGTGAAGCGTAATAATTGGTTTGTAAATGGGGAACGAAAGTGCAGTGGTTCGTATGCGTACGGCTCCCAACTTCACACTGCCGCTGTAAGGTGATGAGTTTGTCAGTCCATGAGTATCATGAGTGATTAGGTCGATGAGAGGGCCATGAGTTAAGACAGTGCATGGGCAGACATCTTCATTTCACTTCGCGCTATGATAAAGGCGAAGCAGGTGATGAAAAGTCGACCTGAAGACGATAATATGACGAAGACGACGTAACGAAGGCGACGTATGGACGGATACAGCAAACCCCTTTTTCGGGCTCTTAGCTGCTGTCACATGAAAACGTTGGTTGTGGTACAAACGTAAGTCTTGAAAAAATCTAACTAGGCGCTGTAGTATAGCTTTCTGCGTCACTGAGCCGTGGGAGTATACGGCTTTAAAAGCCGTGCTTGACGTCACGTGGACATTTCTTAGCCCTAACTATATAGCAGCGTATTTTTAGAATATGTATACGAAGTCACGCAAGCCTTCTTGCATAATTAAACATTCGTCACCCGATTTGGGGCCACCAAGCAAGGCAGTCGTGATTCTCCGGCTTCCGCAAAGCGCTTTCGTTGCGGGGTTTATTTCGGCCACGTGGGAACAAACATTACTCAAGGCTTAACGAGAACACACAATGAGCAACTACGACGCGAAGAATGTTTCGGCGGCGGGAATAAACGGAGAGGCTGGAAAGCAGGTTTGTTGGTTGCCCGAAGCAAAAGAAAACAAATTTTAATGACTTGCAGGGCGAAGAGGTCACGCAGAGGAGCGTGCCTCTGGCCTTCTGCTTTGCACTACGGAGATGAGGGAGAGGATAACGAGAGTAAGCGGTGACTATGGAATAGCCCGAAGAGTTCTAAGCAATTACCATGCCGTGCAAAATATGAGCGGGTTTCTTTAGTAAGTTGCTACGCTTCCTCGCACAAAATAATGTGCTGGCGTGTTGTTAGCACGAAAACAATGGGGACATTTTACACGAGAGTGGCTTGTACTGCCCTTAGTTGGCAGATGCTTGTAATTCTTCCTCGCTCGCTATTAGAGGATAAAGAAAAGCTGTGGTGTTTACATCTTCAGGCAAAGGGTCTGGTGCAACGCCATAATGTCCGAGGTGATCCAGTCATAAGCGCTCTCTCTCTCTCTCTCTCTCTCTCGAAGTTTTTGATCTTTTCGCAAACTAGCTTCATACATCGGCAATCACGATTGCGTGCCGCGGGCAGCCTTGGCGTATGCGCGTATGCATTTCCGGCGAATATGGTGAATAACACGTTAATTCAATTTTTACGACATCCCTTTGTCGATGCCCTATTATTCTGACCTACTTATATCTGTATATCAATAACTTATATTAATTGTCAGTATTCTTAGTTTGTAGGTTCTTTTTAACATTTCAGTGATTTACCGTGTTAACACACGTAGGTATAATTATTGCCTGCTTTAACAAAATCGTTTAACGACCGCAATAAATAGTAATATATTGTGCCCCAATCTATCATTTGGCTGAGCATTTGGTCTGCGAACGCTTCTTTTTTGATAGTTTTTCAATCGTAATAACGGAACGGTAACTACAGCCTCATCGTCGTTTGCAATCCCTATTTAAGCAGTTAAAGCAGCTGTTTGCTTTGGCGTCCACTTTCATAGTGCCCTCTGAAACAAATTTAATCACTTGAACTTGAATTTCACTGCAATTTTGCTGCTCTGTGTGGCTATATGTGTAGGTGGTTTCCGGACATATTACCGAGGATGCGCCGGCGCCAGAGCGCGACTGCAAGCTTGCCATAAAGCCTTCAGCTGTAAAATGAGCTAGAAAATACGAAGCTTCCAATCCTCGAGGACGTGGGGTCAATTGCGTAGTCGCGTAAGGTCGAAGGTCGCCCGCTATCCGCTTCGCCGTTTTCAATCTTCCCGCAAACCCGGGCTTCATTCTTTCCAGCGCGTGCCGCAAACGAGATCGGCGCGTTTACACGTGTAACACCGCCGCTCCCCGTGAATGCGCCAGCTTTCAATGTGTTCTTGCCGCCTCGTACCCTTCCTCTTTCACACGTGCTTTTGAGGCGGGCGTCTTGCGTGTGCATACATCCTCGCAAACAATAGCGCAGCTGCCGCTCGAGGTCGTGCGCGAGCTTGGCGAGTTTCAGGACACCCGCGGCCTCCTTCGGCCTCCATCCTTTTACCTGCAGTCGGGTCTCGAGTTTAGATTCTGTAGCTTTCTTTTTTTTATATTGTTATTTCGCGATTGTTTCCCTCGCAAGAAAGGAGGAATCAAAATGAAGAAGTGCGAATAATGAAAAAAGGCAGGTCTTCGCTTGTCCCTGGAACGCTGCAACGGCAACCTCCCCGAGGCTATGCTGCACGTCCTGCATCCGAGTCGTTCTCCCGTCTTTCCCTTTCCACGGACGTACTACAACTCACGAAAGAATGCCGCCGGGAGCGAAGAGTGTTCTAAGCAGGCTGTGGGACCATTTTTTTACTTTGCCTTCTTCTTCCTCTATACTCATTGTAAGGAGAAAGTCGCGAAAGCGCCTGCAAGCAAGTGGCCCTTTCGCTTTCGCTCGTGGTTTGCTCTCGTACCCCCCCACCCCTGAAGCCCCGCAACTGCATGCCAGACCCGTTCTCGAGACGACGCTTCCACTCCGCTACTGGTTTTACGTATGTGGGACGCGCCGTATTTGACTGTTTGCGGTGACCTCTGTATTTGATTTTGTTCTAGCTTGTGCGATAGTGAAAGGTACGCAGTGTCGGAATGTCTGAAATGTCTGTCTTTTTTTTTTATCTTATACATAACCGAAGCCCTGTTCAGCGTTCAGAAAGAAAAAAAAAGAGAAAGAAAGAGATAAAAGAAAGAAAGAAGGAACGCAAACTGAGTAACCAAAGTTCCTTGTTTGAGGCAGTGTTTACGTTTGCAGTGCGACTGTAGTTTTACTTCATTGTGTTACGGTACCTTTCCAGTGTACAGTCATAAAGCCTACTGGTGAGACCCGAATAAAACTCGGGGACGTGATCAGGTAAAACACGGACCGGTATTTTACGAACCTAGGTCCTTTTTGCGGTTGAACGAACTGCGCGTCGCTCGCGTCTCTGACAAGCTTCCGATTCCCCGCACACGGGTTGAACAGGCGTCGTCGATACTGTGACAGTATGGTGACAGCGACGGCACAAACGCGACTCGAAGGTCCGGATAATTTCTATCGCAATAAAATGATTAGGGCGACGTGCTTTAGGACGTCCGAGGTCTCTCAGGAGAATCTAAAAATAGGGATTGAGGTAAAAAAAAACACAATCTGCTGCTAAATATACAGTAGCAGTTTCACGTGACGTTTTCTATAGCACTGCCTTTCCATCAACACCTTTTGTAATAAGTGCAGCATGATGCCACGTCATATACCTTGGCCTTTCTGTCTGTCAGCCGCAAAGAGGTTTTCATTTACGAGTATTGAGAAGAACCACGGTCTGCGACGAGCTGTATTGAGGATCAAGTTGTAGGCGGATTCGTGAATTGATGTCTTTCCAAATAGATCAAAAGTTCTCCTTTGAGCATATCGATTGTCATCGTGTTCTTTTGGAACAACGAAACTAGCCATCAAAGAATTAAAAACGAAGACATGCGCTAAAGGTGCTTTACAAATTTCCAATTGTATTCCGAAAGGAAAGCTGCGGAACTTGCCGGTAATATTGACAAATATATATGGACGTATACGTCTAAATCACCTTCAAGATAGAGTATATACAGTTCGTCGCTAGAGTTTTGAAATCGGTAATGTTGCCTTTTAATCGATAATGATTTCTATTTACTGTTTATGATTGATAAAAAAACACAGCGAGAATGTGTCAGTAAAGCTATATTCCTGTCACCCAATCCTATTCCTATCTTCCCCTCTACCTTTCACGGCCGGACGGTGCTAATGATAACGTGGGCGGAGCATCGCCCTGGCCCATTGACTAAGCCCGCGAACGAATAGCATGTGAATACAATCGTTACGTAATACCGGCCCTGTGCTTTTATAATACTAATAAAAAAAGTTCTTACATGAGAAATACCGCGTGGCCACAACTATTCGTAAGACCGCGTGCCATCTAATCACGATATTGGACATAATATTAAAATACCATTAACATAAACAGTTTTTGCGAACGAAAAGTTTTGTAGATTACGCCCTGGCTCTCTTTTAATCAATCACGGATAATGAACTCTAACGTCCATGAGTTTTCGCGTGTAAAGACATCACTAAAGGTTAGCAAGTACCCTTTCGATTACACCACGGTAGTCAACATAGAATTATGCTCGTCAAAGGCATCCAGGTCAAGAAATACAGCAGAGAAGAAAAAGAAAAGAAGAAGAAAGGGTACTTTATTGAATTAAAAGTAGCGAGAAGCCATTATCTAACGGCATTATGAAGCATAAAGCAAGCTCTGGCAAACTTATTAGGTCAAGCGAGTGGCCAGAACGGGTCATCCGCTGGTCAGATGAAAAAAAAAAAAAAAAAACCATAGACAAGTGTGCTCCGTATATACACCACATCATGCTCTTTTGGACGTTAATGTTTGATTCGCAAACATACGTTCTCTAAACAGCTTGGCACAAGACAGCAGGAACCAACAATAACAACCACAACTACAACCACAACAACATCAACATAACATCAACAACAAACAACGACAGTCATAAGTGCTATCTCTGAGAGCATGCAGCACCGGCGTACAGGACCTCGCCCGATGCCTATCTCGCAGGCAGCGTTATAGTGGACTCACCGGCGCCGTTCAATATCCGCGCGCATACCTCCGCTTTCCGGCAGCTTCGACGACGACCTTCGGCCGAGCGGTCGGCGCCCGGAGGTGCAGTCGCTCCCTTGACCTCCGTGAGCACGACCCGCGCCGTCTAAGGAGCCGCAAGCCTCCTGTATCCCACTTTATACTTTGGTTATGCCTCTCGTCTCGGCCCGATAGTTTTTTTTTTTTTTGTAGTCTTGCGTTATGCTTTCCGGTCCTGTAAACAAGAAGCGTGGTGACCCCAATAAAGCAGGACCCACGCGCGTAGGCGAGGCCCCCTCTGGGAAGGGGCGGTGAGTGTGTGTGCCGCGTTTCGCTGACCGCCGTGATGATCGAGACTACATTGGAAGGTGGCGTGGTTGAGCGCGCGCGCTGTGAGAATCCGCGGCAGGCAACCAGCGCAAACGCGAAACTAACACTAACCATACCGGAAAACGTATGCGCGACACAGAGGTGTCTTCCGAACAACATTTGCTCGAATCATGCATCATGCATTCCAGGCGTTGAGCTTTATTTATTTATTTATTTATTTATTTATTTATTTATTTATTTATTTATTTATTTATTTATTTATTTATTTATTTATTTATTTATTTATTTATTTATTTATTTATTTATTTATTTATTTATTTATTTATTTATTTATTTATTTATTTATTTATTTATTTATTTTACATGCTGTCCATCCCTTATGGCAGGAATGGCAAGCCCAAATGATAGTGTTTGCGAACAAAAAAGATGATGTAAATACATTATGTAATCACAAGAGTGTTATTGCAAAATCTTTTGCTTAGCTAAACAACAGATTTAAGTGCACCGTCACAGATCCCAGATATGGGTAGAATTTACGATAACTTAGAATCTGAGAAATTAAGCAAACCAATACGAGAAAAAACTAGAGAACACTTGTGATATAAATACTTGATACTTTTGAACAGGGTATTAAAACATCACATGGGTTGCATAGCATATTATAGCGCAATTCAGCCTGTTTATGTGTATTACCTGTAGAGGCGGACATTACTTGCCCGACACATGCAAAAATTCAGTCAGGTAATTGGGAAAATCACTAATCAGCATTTATTGGTCACTGTTGGGGCACTTGATGCAATTGCAAAATTGAAGCCAAGCGATCTACTGAAGTCATGCCCACTTAAAATAAATCACAACAATAGCGCCATTTTTCGGGATATCCGTAACCAAAATTTGCTAAAAATGTATTAGCGTGAAAGTAAGATCATTTCAAGCTTTTGGGAAAATGTCTTCTTCTTTTCGAAGGGGGAGGGTGAGCAAGTGGGGAGGGGGAACGGAAGGCGAAAGCAAGGAACTTCCTGCTGCATTGTGTAACTTTCTTAGCACTAGCGGCTGGCACTTGAATGGCGGCCAGCAGATGGCGTTTGGGAGCACAGAACCGGAAGAAAGGATAAGAGAAAAGTACGCAAAGTAGGTAGTAAACGGTTATACTAACAGTTTCATGAGGGGGAAGGGGGGGGGGGGGGGGGGGATGCAGACTGCGTCTAAGTAATCGTTCACCTCACGTGGCCTGTATTGTCACTATGTGCTTGTAATACACAAAAACGTTCACCGCAGACTAACTTCAGGGAGAAACGAAACTCCTAATTGCCGAAATTCAGTGGGTTTTCCGCAGGTTTTTAGGAACGCAAAATAAACAGAGATCGGAGGCACGTCATTTCGCATGTTTTACAACGTTTCGGGTTTTGTTTCTTCAGATTGGAACTGGGCTGTCGTCACTGGAATGCACGTCTTCGAACTTATTTGTCCCGCGTGCGTTGAACGTTATTTTTTTATTATTATACGGTAGTTAGGAGATGTTGACGCCTTTAATTGGCGCCGGATACTCCTTTTCACATAGAGAACATTATTACTGTGCACCGTCTTCCTCGGAGCCGCTATTTCATAGCTTTAAACAGCAGGACACAAGGACACAGCCGAGGAACCGCACGAAAGAGCGCTTGTCTTGTGGTTCTTTTGCTGTGTGCTCTGTCGCGCTGTTTATAGCTACTGTTTACAAGATGTACCACCCAGCCCAAATGAACACGCTCTTAACCGCCACTTCATCTTCGTGAGAACGAGCCTCAGTGCTGCATGGGTCTGGCACGGGCTTCGGCGAGCCAGCTTTATCGCCGCAAGTCTTCGTAAAATCAAGCATAATTCGGCTGAATAAGAAAGGCAGGGCACGCGAGCCAGTAAGACAGGACACGGGACAGGTGTCTTTCTTCTCTACCTTGCCCCTCGTTGAGCTTTCTCTCATGATTTAACCAACAATTTCAGTGCCTTGCATCTGCTTTTTCGAACAGTTCTAGCGTAAGAACTTTTTTTTTTCTCTTCGTAAATACCGCGCTCTGAACGCCATCTTAACTGCAGCCGCGTTGAGTATAGACGCAGGAAGGCACCGCGATAACACATCGCGTACTTCTCTCATTGTGCTTCGAAGGGCAGCGAAAATAAACGATTGTGTGCACTGCGCTGAAGGTGAAAGCAATCACGTGCCCTGCTCCATCTTCAGTTTCATTTCTTCCCCCCTTTTTATAATTGCTAGGAGGATCCTCCGTTATATGCGAAAGCCATTCTGGACCCGACGGGATCAGGGACGCACGCTCGCCTTTGTGCTTTTACGTGACCGATGCAGAAAGGGGTGGTGGAGGGGGCGAGACTCCTAAGTGACCAGCACCACGTGCCCCATCATGCCAGCCGCCTGCGAGAGTTGGAAATATGCTCGGCGCTATTATATGTGCAAACGGGCGGGCATCTTTAAGTAAAAGCAGAGCCGCTGGCGAGAAATGGGCCCGGCCGGATCATCGTGCGTCCACCGATTAGCCGGACAAGAGCGGACGCCGGGAGACTCGTCGAAATCAAGGGCAAACTCATCATACCCCCTCCTGTACCCCCTCTTTCACTTGCCTAGTACGACTGGAACAATCTTGGGCCCACGGCGTACCGGGCGTTTTCACTTACGATGTGTACCCACGTGTTCTCGGGATCGTCCGCCGTCGGCGTGTGCGCATTGTGTTTATGTGTGTTTGCGAATGCGCGGCCGATTCTCTAATAGCACGTTGCTGCTCTCCGCGGCACCGAGATGAGGCAGCTTGACCTATATTGTGCGCGCGTGGCGTTTTGCTTAAAGCTGACGACAGGCTGTCTGACGAGTGAGACAGAGATTAGGCGAGCAACCTCCGATCAGCTTCGAGGTTTCGCATATAAGTGGAATCAGTGAATGCGTAGGAGCTTTACGCAGGAAGTCACCCAACAGCTGCCAATCACTACAATATTCTCCGTTCTCAGAGAACACCTGAGCAAGAGCAAGCGTGTTTTGAACGTGTAACAACTTCGAAGCCCTGTATATATATATATATATATATATATATATATATATATATAATCTCAAGAAAACAAATCAAAATTAATATATTCATAATGATCTAGAAGACATGGCAACATATGCTACAACCAGTGCATTCCTGATTTTAAACGCGCGGTTCGTACTATCCATATTTAGCCTCTCCTTGTCTCAATACTCAGTGTTTTTTTTTTCACTTCTAATCAAGAAATCGCTGTCAAATACTTCGTTCTCTTTAATTTCAATTTTAAAAAGCACACGTAATCTATACGGGTACAACCGGTGCATTCTAACGACACGAGCACGTAGGTCCCGTAATTCTTCCAAATTTTCATTGTCAGGTCATTGGTGCAGGTCACACTAAAATTGTTCATGCGAATGTCCTCTTTGTAGCGTCAGGGGATGCTACGAAGAGTGTAACAGATGGAAAGAAATAGTCTGAAACAGAGAAAAGGGATTTATTTTCAGAATGCCCCTGTCCGGTACACTCTTCTACCGCTCACCATTTGTCGCTTGCTGTAACTGCTGGCTCGACACATATTTACTGTTTTTGACTAAAAAGAGTAAAATATTATCCGTTCTCTCTTCTTCTTCCTAATTATTTGTGAAATATGCAAAGTTTCGCCACAGAAAGGGCCGATATCCCCGAAATTAAAGCTAAAAAAAGGGGGGGTCCTTTGTGGAACTATCATCTCTCACCTGCTTTATGGCACTATGGATTTATGTCCAAAATAACAAACAGCGTGAGTGAAAGGGGGCAAACGAAGACAAGCAGCGCTGTCTATATCTTTCGTCGCTTTTGCCTGTCTCTCACGCAGTTCTGATTTTAGACATGAAATATCAGCGTGCCCAAGTATCTACCCTTTATGGATTTATATATAGCGCCTATCTGAGCGACTCTTGGGTGGGTGAGCACGTTGACGTTATAAAAGGGATACAATCGCGAAAAAGAATAGGCACATTAGAAAAAAGGCGACAAGATCAGGCGCTCACCCGCTTAGTCGTCTTGCATGTCTATTTTTTTCGCGCTCGGGAGCCCATCCGTAACAATGCTTCACGGACTCGCGCAACTCTCGTTGCAGCAAGTGCTTGTTGTCTGGATGTTGTCCCCAAGTGACTGCAGGAGGGTGTTTCACGTTTACATTTATGTAGTGCAGGTAGCGTTGTGTTGGTAGAAGCTAGGTTCTTCTGGTTGTGCGAAGGCTATCACATTCGAATCGCTTATAATGTTCATTAAACTGCGCCCCTGCGTTGGATTTAAAGGGAAGTCTGCGGCCGCCATGGTTTAGAGGGCAGAGTATCGTTTGATTCTTCTAATAAGTGGCCCCATGAAGGAGGCCAGAATAAACAAGTTTACCCCAGCGTACGAACTAGCGCGGTTGGTCACTCCCGCATGGTGTCCAGAAAAAAGAAGCGTGATAACTATTAATTCGAAAGCATTATAGGTCCCATGAGGCAGAAAAGACGGCGTTGTCCGCAACGGGTGGTACCAAAAATCAATGTGACCTCATCAGCGTCTTGTATGACGTCAGTGGTAATACAGAAGATAGTAAATGGTATAACAACGAACGTTAATTTGTAGTAATTATGGGTAATAATGTCAATTAACATTAATTGAAATGAATCAGGGTGAGTCAAAGTGAATGAAGGTGAATTAAGGTGCATTCAAGTGGATTACGGTGGACTACAGTGGATTAAGGTGGATGAACGTTGGTAGAAATTAGACGACGGTGTGTTAAGGTGGATTAGGGTGAATTAACATGGATTAAGGTAGAGTTGTGAAGGACAAGTGACAGTGTATGATGTCACGTATCGTGGACATAACCAAGTGATTAGAGAAGTTATAATGCTGTCGCATTCAAATCACGTAAGGATACTTAAGTGACTGTCAATTTTTGTGGATTCGCGTCCGAAAGCTGTGCACTTGACTACGTTGACCGCCACATTGGAGAGAGAGAGAAAAGTCATTAGGGAAAGGCAGGTAGGTTAACCAGGCTTAGCTCTGTAGGCTACCCTGCACTGGGGAAGGGGGAAAAGGGATTCAAAGAGGAGAACGAAGAGAGATGTTCACACCCTGCACATTTACACAGTCAAGCGTTAATCGCTGAATTTCGTCATAGGCGGCCATACAGTCCAGTGCATCTCAAAAAACGCACCAGCGCCTTTGTAGCCCTGCGCATAGCAGACACACAAGGCCACCGGCCCAAGATCCCCTCCGTTAAAGCCCTGTCGTCTAAGTGTCCCAAAGCCGTTCGAAGGGCACTTTTCGCATCTTCGTATCTGGGGCAGTCACATAAGAGATGTCTGGTGGTTTCTTCAACACCACATGTGCTGCAATTGGCACTGTCCGCCATTCCAATTAGGAATGCATAGGCGTTTGCAAAGGAAACTCCTATTCGCAGGCGGCCCAGTAATGCTTCTTCTCCTCGGTTAAAACACGGTAAAAGTTGTAATTGCATCGGTGGGACCATGGCATGTAGACACCGGTTGGTAAACTTTGGTGTATTCGATTTTCTTAGAGTTATAGTATGGGCAAGACTGCTGAGGTGCCGCGCTGCATCCGTTCTTGACAATGGTATTGAGATACTTTCACATTATTCATGTGCCTCATGGGCAGCTTTGTCGGCACATTCATTGCCAGTCATGTTGCATTGGCCAGGTATAGCCATTGAAATACAATGTTGTGGCCTCTGTCCACCGCTTGATCGTAGCGTAATCGTATCTCTACTATCAATTGTTCCGTTTTTTTACCCTGCACTCCAAGTAAAGCGTACCATCGCTTTTGCAGTATTCTTCTTCTTCTTTCTGGGATTTTACGTGCCAAAACCAGTTCTGATTATGAGGCACGCCGTAGTGGAGGGCTCCGGATTAATTTTGACCACCAGGGATTCTTTAACGTGCACTACAACGCTTTTTGCAGTGTGCCTCCAAAATCCTACAAAACACGGCAGCCGCGGCTTGGGTCAGAACACATGCACACACACAGATCTACACATAGTCATCCACATATGAACTACAGATAAAACTGCACAAGGCAAGTATAGCTGTAAAAAAAGCAAACGCCGAGGCCAGAAGGCACAGCTATTACACATTTGAAGTGTAAAGCAGGTTCTAACGTTCCCCCTCACTATGAGCAATTTCAATTTGCAATACGTATAACAATGTGCGAAAGCGCAACAGCCTTAAAAGCGCACTCCCATTATATTTTTCCAACAATATAACCTGCATTAAAGCCGTGCTTCAACTGCCGCAATCGCGTATGCATAAAGGCTGCCATGGCTTGTTCTGCAACGATGTTCATTGTATCAACCTACTTTGCGAGAGGATCCTTGAAACCGTGACGTGGCGATTTTTTACACCTTATGCGTAATTCGTGCCGGCGCTGTTAGGTGTGCACTTGCGCAAGGCGGCGACAATGAGCAAGTGCTGCGCATCCCACACACACCGCGGCAAATTGCAAAAGCCGACGGGGCAGTAGAGATAGCCAACCCCAACTCTTTCCGTTCCTCCTTTCTCTGTCATCGCCGACCATTGCTCTGCAACAATGAAGCTATAAAACAATGCCCCAACCACAACGGCCGTGCGTATATACTTTAGAACGCCGCCGTTCCGACGTCGCATGGAGTTCACGCTCGTCGGACAAAAACTCAAGGGCATTTGTCGTTATGCTGGCGCCGAAACAATGCCGGAAACTAAGGGGTGGGGGGGGGGGGGGGGGCAGAATGGTTTAGAGGCATGGCAAAGTCTTTTCAGTCGCAGGTTACACTCTTCCACCTGCATTGTAGCCATCCCTCTCCTTTTGTCATTCGTCGGTTGGGTAATTCGTTACGCCGTACGCTGAAATGAGCTCGAAGACGGAAGTAACCACGTTGCCGGCGTTGCGTTACGTCAGGACGTATAACGTAGCCTCGTATGAGCGGACAGCTGCCGCACGGCCGGCTGGCCCGATGAACGTTAGAGTGTGCAGCGTTCTGTGACCCTTCGCCATGTGGCCTTTCCTTCTTTGAAGAGGCTGCGCCGAGGAAAGTGGATGGCGATGTCGTGACGGTGGTGGAGATAGCGCGAAAAGCGAAGGGGTAGGGGGTGGGGGGGGGGGGGTGCATTCGTGAGAGGTCCATCAAAAGAATGGCGAACATAAACAGCTCAGACTCAGACTGCAGATGTATGCTGGTTGAACTCCACTGCTCTTTCCCCCGTCCTTGTGGGTCTCTTCACTTTGTCGTCCTTGACTGTTTGACTGTCCAGGACTGCCCGGGATGTTGCAGACGCAAGGCTCATTGGCTGGAAGCACCACCTCCGGCAGTCCGGGGACCGGGACTGCCAGGGACAGATAATCAAAGAAGCGCCCTATCTATGGCGTTGCGCTGTTGAGCACGTGATCGTAGGTTTCGCTCCTAGCCGCGAGGGGTACATACCGATGGCATTGGAATCAATGGATGTCAACTGACTGGTAGTCCCCTATCTGGCCCTGGTTTTTGATGTGGTTAGGCGGAAATTTTTGAACGTCAGTCACTCATAAAACATTATTATCGGTACTGGCAGGGATGGGTTCTGCGACCCGACCAGATGGCCCTCAGTCGGTGCTGAAGGCGACCTCTGGGCTAGTGCTGTGACCCGGACTTGTACTTCCGGAGCAGAGCTGGCCAGCAGGCTCTCCCACTTTTGCGGGCCTACAAGCTTCTGGAGTTCTTCGGGTGGTGAGCCAGCGAGGCAGTCCCAAAAGACGTGCTCCATCGTGGCTGTCAGACCACATGTTGAGAAATCGGGTTTGAATTCGTCCGGGTTGATGTGGTGCATTCTGACCGGGTTTGGGAGGGTATTGGTTGCGTAGCTGTCACAGTCACGGGGCGGAATTCTGTTTCTCTTTGCGCCCAACTCCGAGCGATGTTGCATGTAGGCTAAAACGCAAACGATACATTGCATAGCTCATGGTTCAATAACTTCAACTTGAAAACACCGAACCATAGAAAAGCCTGCTTGGGTCACGGTCATTGAAGCCGAAACTTAAGATCGTAAGTATACTGTTTGGAGTATCTGAGTTCGAGCCTTGGAAATCGAAAGTTTATTAACCGTCGGCCTCAAATGTATAGCTACTTTGTGGTAACTTCGTCGAGGTTCAAAAGCAGTACTCTGGCATTGGTGCGACCATTCGGTGGTGGATGAACCTTATTTTCTCGCTGGAACTGGGAAGTGTCGAAACCTTGTCTGCAGCTTGAGGGGTGGCAAGACTGTCCATGGCTACCAAGTCTTGTGGACAGCGGGATCTTTCGTTTTATTTGATTTTCATTTTCAATTAAGCGCTTTCAGGAATACCCACGAAGAGAGGCAGAAAGGGGGCATCCGGCACCTCCCCCGTGCTACATTTAAGATAGTTACGGCGAATGAGAACACAAACAGAACAACTTACTATAAATATATGTAGACAGGAGATTGTGTGCCTCAGCAACAACAAAATAAATAAATAAATAAATAAACAAATAAATAACACGGACATACAAAACATTTTTAAAGCCAGGCATGCAGTTATGCACACAGACTACAGCAGTGTCGTGGCGCGTATACGTGCTCTCACTTCTTAAAGCAAATTGTTGCCGTGAGTTAATGAGTGACTGATGACATTGGAGATGATGGCAACTGTTGTGTCAACGGTTTCTCAACAAGCAATGAATTGTCCAAAGAGCAAAGGATGCTAATATGAGGTGAAATGAAAAACAAGCAAACGGTCCGGAAATAAAGCACACTTCGTAAACACCCTTAAACAACAGCAGTTAATACATAACACGTGCGCCATTCACCTGAAAGCGCTATACTAAGCAAGCTTGGAGGAAGTGTCCTGGCGTTCTAGATTGCTGAGCAGCTGAAAGTTATTCGATCTCTACAAATGACGAATGAGATTCAAGACAGGCTGGTGTTTGGCATTGGTGGTTTCTCACTGTGATTGCTTCTGCAGCGACTTGTTGTAGAGACGGCAGTGCCACTGTTTTTCTAGGGATCCATTCTCTGGCAAAATTGTATACTTTGATTATCATATGGTACACGGATCATATGGTACACGGAGGTCATCGTTGGGCTTAGCAGCCGCGCGGTCGAAGGCAACATAGAGGCTCGTATGTAGGCAATTGTAATCGAAGGTGCCGATTCTAATCGCGATTGTAATCGTGGCCGTTGCTTGTAGCGAGGGTGACAGCCTGCGATGCTCTCCCGCAACTTTCTCGGTGTTTGCAAGAACGGGAACCCAGAATAAATGTGTTCCTGGTGTGCCGGAGACCGTGACTGACCTTTTCGCCAGCTTGAGAGAAGTTCCGAGAGTCGAAACGAGAATTTCGATTACCTCATACCAAGGTGCCCTGCGGTGTAGGCCAGATCCTGTCTAGCCCATTTGAGAGCCTCTTCAATAGAAGAAATTATGCGTGTGATGGCACACTGGACACTAGCCAATCCCCCCCCCCCCCCCCCCCCCGACGGAATAGCTCAATGTTGCGCCCATTAGGCCACATATGCACGCATACTTCGTTGTACGAGCGCTAACTACGTAGTGCTTTCAGAAGAATGGCCGCTTGCGTCACGTCGCAGAGCAACCGCTTGCTCAAAAGTGGGTGAGCACGCGCGCCGCCACCAGTTTCCGTAGTGAGCCACAGATGCAAAACTCCTACGCGCGAGTAAGGGCCAAGGTGACGTAGCATGGCAACAAGCTGCTTATGAAAGCTCGATCGCGCCGGTTTTCCCCGTACTTCGCCTCTTTTCCGCCATTGCTTTGACTTGGACTTGCCATGTAACACCACATCGACTTTGAGATGAGCTCGCTTTTCCCAGTTCTTGCCTCGTGGGAGCAGCGCTTTGAGATGCCGTGTGACATTGCACCTATACCGCCGTCGGGATCGGCCCATATCGTAAAAGAACAGGCTGTAGCATTTTTCTTTTTTTTTCTCGGCGGAAAAGAACAGGTAGAATAGTGAGGCTTCGTGCAGGACGAGCTCACAGCATTGCCTGCACTCGTGAGAAAGGTAGTGTAGCGTTCGTGCTGAAGGAGCTGTGCTGGTTCTCGATAGATCTCAAACGGGCAGCTCTCACTTCGACTGGCGCCGCCATGTTGCCGTATGTAAGGTTCCCCTTGCGTGCGTTAGCGTTCACCGCTAAATCCACAAAATAGCGTACGTACGTAAGAGCTCCAGCACCGTTGACGTACAGAGCATACGCAGTGTGGTGCACGCAAGGCTAACGCTAACGCTAACTCTTTGCGTTTGTTGCTTTACGCTATACTAAAGCTGCCTAATTATACGGACGCTAATGCGCATTCGCGCCACTGTACCACTGGCCGTACCATTGCTGTACACATTCGTATTGTAACACTTGCGGTGCGTGCGCGGCTTGCACGCGGATGGTTAGAGGGTTTTCACAAACGCGGAGTGCGTTTTGCTACAAAATAAAAGAAAGAAAAGGAAAACTGTCAGCAATTCCACTGGGGTGGAGATGATAGACCAGCGAAGCTGTACTATGGTGGGAATTATGTGTTTCCAATTATGACTATTACTATATGACGGTGTAATTGGTTATTTGAACTATTAAACAATGAGAAATATATACGATCCGGTGGTTTTCATTTATTTAGTGACCACAGGGACCATGGCGTTATGGTCGCTACGGTACACCGCCATGGGGTGTACGGCAAAGGTTGGCACGTTCTTCATAAACACGTCACCAACGCCGCGCGCGTTTGGTGCGAACGCGGGCAAAACGCCGCCGCCGTCGACAACAGTTGTGCGCGTGGCTTGTGTGACCGCACACAACCGCTGTCAACACGCTGGCAACGTGACGGAACGGCTAAATGCCGTTGCCGACATTAGCCGCGTTTACATGAATGCGACAGTCGCGCATCGCATTTCCAAGCGCATTTGGGAAAGGCGATGCGGCGCCGTTTACATGTAGCGCATTAACTGTCGCGAGAGCGTAGCGCCACATGGTGTCGTATGAGGTAAGTGCAGCCCACTTCCGGCGTAAATGGTTTCCGGTAGTGGGCCGAGTGCGTAAAGGAAACGCGAGTTGACACTTACTCGTGTTGCGAAGTCCGAGCGGCCGCGAAGGTTCCATAAATGGTGCCGTGCCAAGTGCCGAGAGGAGGAGATATCCAGAGAGATCAGAAAAACGGTTTTATATACAAACGTACATATTTTACAAGGTGGGCTCCATGATATTGGAGCCGTCTACATACTAATATATTTGCATGTTCTAGCGTTTACATCTCCGAGCGTCTCAAAACACTCAAGTCGCGCTTTTTATCCCTTTCGTTTCCCTCGTTCACTCGACGCGGGAATGCACTTTGGTTCTTCTTAGCCAATGGCCATCTTCGACCAGTTCGTCATATCCCGCTCATGATGTGCCATCGTTTCCCGCCGGGCTCCGCCTCCAATCTTGCCTGATCGCCCCCGCACACAGGCAACGGTTGACACCTTGGGAACCAAACGTTGATGTCGTTCCCACGGGAATGCTTGACGCTGACCCCTTGCAAGAATTAGTCGCCTCTCCGTGGCGGTCAGTTCGCGGAAGCCACCATTTCCAGGGAGAGCGGTGGCTGTTGTCTCAGAAGGGGCTCCAGGTTGGCGCGTCTCAGTCGGCGCCGGGCCTCGTCGTAGCTCGGGCGGGCGCTGGTGCTTCACGAAACACACCAAGAGCGACGTTGTCGTTTTAGCTACGCACGATGCCGATGACCCATTGCAGTCTGGGGACTAATTGCACATCCATCAGTCCCAGGTGACTGACGGTGACACTTGCCGGCCGCGAGAAACGACAAGCGTAAAGAGCACTTGATATATTCACGTCTGTCGATGAGGCCTCCTTTGTCCCAAAGGACCGCCAGACACAACACTCGCGAGCATGGAGGAAGGAAAACATTTTTTCCTTCCTCCATGCTCGCGAGCAACAGGACCGTGCGACGCACCTGCTTTTTCAGCCGCCATGTTTGTTTTCATGTCTCGCAGTGCGGCCGCCATGGAGGTAAAAAATACTAGGAGGGAGCGTCACGTGATTCCGCTAGCCTCGGCAAGCCAACCTCCTCTGAAGCCACCCCTCCCTCTCTCAAGGACCCCATGCGCGGTGCCTTTTGGGGCGGAATAGGCCCACAAGGTTGCCGGAACATTCGTGATTGTTTGGTACGTGGTAACTTTTAGTGGCGCCTGCCGTCACAGGCTTGGAGGCCCGTATGCGGGTGGTGGTTTTCTGCTACTGCGCGCGTCATTCGCTTCAAATGCGATGCCTTGAAACGTGCAGCAAGACTGGGGCGTCTGACTCATGAATACAGAAAATTTTCAAGGCGTCACTTGCGCTTGCCACCGCGGTTAGTGGAGTTGCCAGCGCTCGCCGCTCGAAACCCGTCCAGACGCCCGAGTGTGGTCTATTTTTCCTACGTACTCAAGTTTCGTCAAATCAGCCGTTGTGCACCTTAAGCTGTGGTGCGTATTATCTTGCTAATTTTTCGTCCAGCTGTCTTGCACCTAGGAAGAAACGAGATGTTTTGAAGGACACTTTTTTGTCGCATTTTCGCTTAATAAAAGGCTCTGGTGGGCGTGTTTCATTTTGAGAGAAATAAATAGCATTAGCCTGCATTCTAAACGCCGAAGTGATAGCCGTTTATTCAGATTTACGTGTACTATGTTGCAAGACTGCGTGGTGCGACGACGCTGTTGAGACGCGCCTCGGGGATCCATTTTCGTTATATAATAAAGCAAATGGACGGAATTTGTGCATTATCTAGAGTTTATTCAGCTGTTTCCGAATGCGAGTATAGCCCCACAGCATAATTATGTCCTAGAATCAAACACTGCCAGGCGGACCCTTCTTCCTCTGCTAGTGTGAAAAGGCATGAAACTGAATACATAGCGGCAAGGGAAAAATTGCAGCATTCATTTGCACTTGTGGATTCATGTTGCTGGTGTACTTGTACTATGGAAAGCATATTTTTATGACAACAGTAATTGTTTCATTCTTTATTCAGTGTTTATTGCACCTATAGAAGCCAGAATATTTCACACAAATACGAAGGAAGCCACATTTATAATTTAAATGAAGTACATTGCAAAGATAATACACAAAAGAAAATTATAAACAGCAAGTAGGAAAACTTATTGTGCCACTGCTCTTCGGTATCAGTATTAGCATACTTGTATGCCACAGGGCATTTGTATAATAATGTTATACAAAGTAAACTATATCACATGTAGTATTGATACCTTTAATAAAACAGGTCAATGGGATCAGCTGTCCTTGAATGTAGCTGCAGTTTTGCTTACAATGCCTTGTATGCAACGCCTTCAATACAGGGCTATAGCTGTATAATATTTATATCTGCGCTGTCCTCACAAATATTGAAAGGCTTCGGTGATTGTGCTTGTCAGAAAAGTAAGCAATACATATGCAGAAATTAAAAAAAGAGTGGTAGTTCACAAAGTCAAAGTTGAAACAATTGATGTGAGGTCAGACCCACAAAGTATGTCAACATTAAAATACAATGCATTTTGCTCCAAGTAAAATGTACAACAAAGCTTATGTTGTATCACATACCTACAAAAAAGTTAGCACCGTCGAAGCTGAGCCAACACACCGCAAAATTAGAACGCGACGGCTCTATTACGTTGTGAACCTCAAATGAATGAATATTTCACGGTATTTAAAACACTCATTGAGTGGTATACACCAAATGTTTGTGGTTACATTTAATCTGGCATCATAAAAGGCTATTGTAAAGCAAGTGAACAGAGTGAGCACATTAAATTATTTAAATAGTAACACCAACGGTATTCCAGGTGGCAGTGGCAAATTTCCACAAATGTCAGGTAAAAGACATACAGGATAAACATTAAAAAAATATTGTCATCCTCAAGCGTATACCTAGCTCACACATAATCCATTGAGAGCATTCACAGCATGTCCATGTCATCACACAGTTTGCTCTAGTGAAAGGTAGGCCAGCTAACCTACCGTCATTGTCCACACTGTTTAGATTGGGCTGAACAGAACAATTGTTTAAGCATAGTTTGCATGCAGGCTATTCAAGCTACAGCATTCAGCAAGACAACAAACATGTACTTGCAGAATTTACAATAACGTATCACATTTTCCCTCTATAAAAGTTTGACATCTGCATACAACGCTCTTGAACAATATATGCACTTTACAAAGTAACTCAAAAAACAAATACCTTAACATAAAACCTGGTGGGACAGCTGAAGTTGATAGATAAAGGAATTAATTGTGTGGGCCATCATGAACATAATTCACCCACGAGAAAACTTGTGTAGCAATTCTTCCAGTACTGCGAGCCGCAGGCACCCAAGCTCAGACACCCTGCCTGCGTCAGCAGAGTAACCATGATCCTGTAAAATTGCTTCTGTGAGTGGTTCACTGTCTGCAGGGCTTCTCTGAGGGGCAGTGAGGTTAATTGCATCGATGGAGTATGGTTTTTTCAGAGGAGCGTACAAAGAGAATTTCGATGTGTTCCAATAGAAAGCAATTTCCGCCATCAATGTCCTTGACCTCATTACGAACTATCAGACGCTTCAATGCTGCTGCAAACTGCTTTGCTGTTGGGTTGTCATTGCAGCCCCCAAATGATTTTATTGCAGCAAAAAAGTAACTCAAGGTGGTCCTGACTGAGCTTGGAAGTCGGAAGATATGCCAATAGGCCATTTTTTGTAACCAAGTGGTTGTATAGACGGTTGTCTAAGCACACCACAAAGCGAATGAAGCCTGTCTTTTGGTTGGTCCCTGTCATTAGTTTACCAGCTGCAGACTCCCTAAGCGAGCAAAAGTAGGCCATAAGTTCTTTGACATACGCAGTGACAGGAGCCACACTTTCTGGACACAGCGGTCCTTTCTATTCTTCTTGCCTTGGATGTCTTGAATTTAAAATGTCAAATGCATTGTTGACATGTCTGATAAACTCTTCTGTTGGCAAGGAATTTCAAAATTTTGAATTTTTTGAGCTCTGCAGTCACTAAGAGCATCTGCTACCGATTGACTAAACGTTTCAGCCAACAATGAGACTTTCATGGGCTGGTTTTTCCAGGTAATATGTGCTTGTCTAAGTTTTTTTGCCAAATGTAGGCCCTCTGTGTACTGGATTTCATGCAGCTCATCAATGTGTTTTCACAATATGAACTGTTTGTTCGTATCACAATAGCCTTTTTATCAAACAGGGTGTGCCGCAGTACCTTCAACATGTCACAGGGATCCAACATGGCAAAGAAAAGCTTTTTTTCTCACTGGATGTGGAAAAGAAGCATCCAGCTCAGTCAGGTCCATCTTGCAGCCAAGGCTGTGCAGCAATGACAAATTCGCTGCAGCGCCATCGCAGGTCAAACTCACAATGTGTGCACCTTTTTCGTGAGTGAAGCTAGCAGCTTGCACCACCAAATTGCACCTCTGCTCACCACCAAGGCCATGCACTAGAAAGTAGCCAATCGGCAGCTTCCATCTGCGATTGATTGCAGCAAGCATTAAAACAAATGCATCTTAGGCAACTGGAAAGCTGTCATCATTGACATCAATGCCCATGTCAACATATCCATGGAAGCTTTTCCCATCCCACACTACTTCTTTGAATGGCCATCTCATCCACAACCAGATTGCATAATGTGCTTTACCTTGATAGCCAATGCAGTCATTGCCTCTTTTGAAAAGTCAGCAGCCCTATCAATGGATTGATATCATTTACACAGTGTCTTTGGATGCGGGAGGCATGTGTTGAAAACAGCTCGTACATATCTGTATGCTCTAGGGGAATAAAAATGCAAAGTCAGTGCATATGGCCTGAGCTCTTTCGAGTAAGCGGGTGACATTGCTGGCACCAGACTAATGTGGCAGTTGACGCATGAGCAAGTCTTTTTTTGCCCCGCCAAGACTCTGCAATATGGCGACATCCTCATTTCCTAGAATGTGATTGTCAGATAAATATTCTATGACATTTTCGAGATGAGCAACCTTTGGAAAAGCTGTTGATGGGATTGCCGTAGAGTCTTCATCTTCTTCTTGGTCGCAGTTTGTAATTGTGTAACGCCATAGTTGATGCCTCAGAAAGGCCTTTTCAGGTGCGTCTTCTGCTGGCTGTGGCTGCAAAATATCACGCGCCGTAACAGGTGCATGAGCGACCAACATGACACAAAGTACGTACGCAGAACAAATTAATTGTTGTGGCATACACTCTTGTGCAAGCTAAGAAGAATATAATGCTTAATTTTATGTCATTAAATTGGTCGCGACGGTTTCCGTTTACACTTTTGTGAACTTAAAAACTGTGGGGGCATAAAACTGCCATCCACACGAGCTTGCTAGTGCCACTTAATTTTGTTTGTTTATTTATTTGCTAAATACTGCAGGCCCATCTGGGCCCAGGCAAGAAAGGTAGAAGTACAAAACAACTAACACAGAAGAGGCCAATGTAGCATAGTTCAATGGGAGATGTTTTACAGAAGCCTTTTAGTTTGAGTGGGCAAAATATACTGAGCTCGTATATCACGGCTCATTTTGACCGATCGAACATATAAAGAGCATAGAAAATTGTGAAAACCCTGTTGGTCTTCTAGTTATTGTGTCATTTGAATGGAAAACAAAAATTGAAAAAGGATTATTAGCCGATAATTGGTGTTTAATGCAAACCCTGAGGAAACTCATACCGCTGCGGACGAATATGAATGTTTCAGTATTTAATTAGATGGTTGCCATGATCAGAAATGTTAGTGTCCAAGTGCAGTTCACTGAGTCACATTTATTATGCTTGAGCTATTAAACAGTTGCACGAAAATATATGCCACTTCATTGCAGCTACCTAAGCAAACAAGTATGTAAAAATTGTAGTGGTCGAGTTTTATCCTCACCATAGTATGCCTTGCTGTTCGAGGTGTCGCTGGGTTGTTTGTAGGCAGTGCTGCAGAAGCTTCACCCTTGAGCGTCCTGGAGGGCCTTGGACTGGGAGACTGTACAAAATACACCAAGTGCAATGAGGAGGGACTGCTTACTGCAACATAACTTGAAATTGCTGACCGTGCAAACGAAACACCAGATGTACAGTTGAAGCTAAAACCCGGGACTAATAGCGACACCATTGGCTTCATTTAAAGTTTAAGCACAATAATGACCAGTAAGCAGGACATTGTTAGGGAGATCAGTGGCTGTGGCTATATACTGTATTTTTTATCTACTGTCCCAAAAACATGTTGATAAAGCTTACCAGCACAGTTGGCATGTTATAAATTTTATTACTGTTGTAAATGTTGGAGCCTAGCAAGGGTGTTAATTATGTATGTAATGAGAGGACATGGCTGAAGTATATGTCAGAGAAGGAGTGCGTTTTCCTTATTCCAACTTTACTGAAAAAAAGTGGTTTTTCATCTTAGATAACACTGCTTTGCTGCAATTTGTTTTATTTTCCTTATCTTGTACTTATTCTAGATTGACTAAAATAAGGTTATGATGTAGCATATATGGCTTTCATTCATTAGCACTTGCTTTTGCCAGTGTTAACAATGAAATTTGAACGCAGTATGCTTGTCACCTGTGTAAAAGGGCTGTAATGTAGCCAATGATAGGTTGAACAGTTCTATCTCTCTCTTCATTCTGAGCATTACTAATAGATCTTTTAAATCTGTCGAAAACATCTTACAAAAAGCTGTATGACAGTCTCATATGCATTTTTGAAACTTAAATAATTACTTTAAAGGTGAAATCCACAATATATATTAAAGGGAAACACCAGATTTTTGCGAAGCAGATCAGAACATGAATGAACCAAGGCACACATGTGAGAAAATGTCTTAAGCAAGCTCTGTGATCATTACGACAATCAAACATGCCAGGACATGTTGGATTTCAGAAGGCTCATCAGCGATGTCTGAATCAGTCAAGGACACGCGCTAGC